>NC_053408.1:10921212-11221212 GCF_016859285.1 Xiphias gladius | reverse complement strand
AGTGTGCTTGCAATGGTGACTTTCAATTACATCACCAACTGACACGACCTTAAAGCATACAATTACACATTGCTTTTTCATCTGTTGTGCATTTTTTGGAACTACACAGAGCTATGCAAGTACTGTCACACCTATGCGGTGATTTTTGCAATGTTAGCATAAATAAAACATTTTTGTTTGTGTGAAAGGCAGTACTAATAGCAAAGTTAAACCACCTCCTTTCTTCTTGCTCTTGAAGTATATCTAAAATGCAGAGGAAAATAAAAAACATTACTAACTCATTCCATTCTATTTCAATCTTAATGTTGCTTTTCCTGTCAAGGCTTTCTAAATCTGGTGTGTCAATTTTTATATCTTCCAAAGAAGGTGTATGCAGCCTGAATTTCAACTATGTATTAATCAGGCGCGACGACTGTGTTATGGTCATTCATAACCATGCAAACATAACTATGCATACACACACATTCAAACACACAGCATATCTCCTTTCCTCTCCCCTTGCTGACAGGCGTCATCCATCATGCTCGCTGTCCGTTAGTGGTTCCATATGTTGAATGCCAGCCATAGTGCATAGAGACATCTGTGACATCGAGGCCTAGGCCTACAGTGTCGGGGCCCGATCTGCTCTCTGTCCAACAGCTGCTGACATCTTGGTCACTAAAGTCCATCTCTTGAGGAATTAAACCAACCAAAAATGGAGGAAATGGGCACAAAGGCTGTTTTAATTTTCCCTCAGACCAGCTGGAACGTCTGCAAAGATTTAGTAAAGAAGAGCTGGTACTAAGTAATGCAGTGAGATCAGTGCTGACAGTACAGTCAGAGAATAAGGTCTGTAAAATGCTTCCATGTGTTGGAAAGGGTGTGAGGGGTAATTCTGGTTTCTGAACAAGCTGCATCAGTCATTAATGTGGTTATGATATTAAAATTTATTCTAAACTCCGTCCCTACCGAACTGACCTGGACTGCATGCTGTTGTTTATGTGCCTTATTATATGCCTACACCATTAATCTAATTTCACCTGTCTGCATTAAGTCAGTGAATGAGTGGGTGTGACTTAAAAGTACAAACAGAGCTGGTGAAACAAATAGGAAACCAGTGATGCTTGCGTGGCATCGGTGTCCTCTTTGACATCAAAAAATACTTCCAAAAGCTAAGTGGTGCCAGATGCTGACCAATTAACCTTTGTTAAAGAGAATTAGGCTCGTATCATACGGTTCTCCTTCAGCTGGTAGCAGAGCATGTGATGGAGCTGTATGTGGTCCAACATATGCATTTGCACATTTGAAACCTTGCAGATTAGATTTTTTTTTCAAGGAATGAGTGCAAAATACAATGACATATTTATAAAGCTGACAAAAGCTACAGAGCGTTATGGCAGAATATGATAATGTGCTTCCATATATAAAAATATGTACTAATATATGAGTTCGAGGCATAGCTCCTCAATGCAAATCCTTTTGACAGCCAGAAGGTTGAAATAGAATAAAACGATTAATACGTGAATTGAATGTCATTTGAGACCATTTCTATGCCACTAGAAGCTACTGAAAAAATTTCACATGTAAATGATTAGCCAAGCAACATTTAATTATGAGCTGCTTGGTGAATGCTAGACTTACTATGATCATATTATGTGTTTTAAACATACACTTAAGCAATGTATTGGGCAGGAAAGTTGATTGCTTGTACCATTGTATACTGAATTTAAAATGTAGTTTATATGTTTTGCTACAGTACATGCCACTGAAAAGCATTATGCATACCAATTTGTGTGAAATTAATTTAGGACACAGCCGTGAAAATTATTTCCACAACATCAAAGTTCTCAGCTGCTTTCCGCAACAATACTTATATAGTAAATTCCTTAAAAGCTGTGCGGATATCCAAGTAAAACTGAAAGTAAAGGTTCACTCTGCATCTTGAAAGGGTCGAGAAACAGAAGGCTGAACATGGTTTTTTTTTTTTCCAGTTATTTCCAGAACAGCTTGGGACGTTTTTCAAAGCATCACTCTCTAGTGGATGCTAAGTCACTACCTTAAAGCACTTTATAAAAAAGAACACTGTCTCTGGTTTTTGTGCAGGAAAGGGAGGACTGGAGCAAATTATTAAGTAACAGGTGGACACAGATGTCCCACTGACAAGTATGTAATTAACAGTTTGCTTAAATCAGGCAAAGTATGCTTTCCAGCGTCATTCAGTTTCAGACTATATCTCACGGCTTTAAAAGTATAACAATAAAGTGCACTTAGAGAACTAAAAAGCATTGTTTTCTCCTTTTTACATTGCTCTTTACATTGCCCTTTACTTTGCCCTTCACAATACCATAATGCACAGAGAGTACCACTCATCGCTACACTAATAGCTCATGTAGTGCCTCTTTGCTGGTTGCTGCAGTGATTTTATTTCTCTCAACAGCAGATGACACAGAGCTGGCCCTGGCTGAGAATACACAGTTGGTCGCCCGATGTCAATTTCAGCATGTAGCTCTCCACATTGCTTTAAACCAAGCTCTTATCCCATGTGGCACTGAGCCCTAGACCGTGCTTATTGCCAGACTTCTTCTGTAGTTTATATGGGAGGTAGTCACATCTTAAGAATAAAGAGGAGTCAGTGCAACTGGACAGTGCAAGATAATTGTTATGCGCAAAAGCATTTAAGCATCCAAGGTAAAAGAACAAATGAAACAAATTTTGAGTGCAAAAACACCATGCAGCATATTCCCAGTAACCAACTCAGGAGGATAAATTAGGCAAAATGAAAACATGTAGTAAAATACAGATGTAGGAAAAAGAACTACAAAAAAATTTTCTAAAAAAAACAAAACAAAACAAAACACCCTGACATGATCATTTTAATACCAGAGCAATCCCTCTTCAGTTCAGTGATGCTTTTCAAAGTAGTGACCATCTTTTCTTTGCTACAAGATTAAAACCACCATAAAGATCTATCGATTAAAAAAAAAAAAAAAAAAAAAACATTTGAAAAATCCATATAAATCTCTAAAAATCTTGGCAACTTGACCTAATTTCACATAAAAGATATTTTTCTCAACATCAATTAGAAGAAATATCTGCAAGTCTGCAGCTCTGATTGCAGACGACAATTCATATAAAGAAGGGGGACATGGGAGGAAAGGGCCATCATTGACAGATTTCTTATGATGTGGGGAGTGGATATAGGCTGTCATATTGTGAGTACAGGACATGAGCTGGTTGAGTACAGAACAATAAGGTCTAATCATGTAGCACCAGAAAACTATGTCATATTCTGTCTGTCGGTAGCTAGTATCAGGTGCCAGTTCAGAGAAGACATAAGGGAGGCTACATGGTCAAATGTTGTTGTGCTTAGATGGTAGGATTTGGGAACAGGACGTTAAAATAATCAAAATGAAAGAAATGTGTGCCAGCCATCAGCATTGGAAGACTCTTGCAAGATGTTAAAGGAATGCAGTTGTCGTTACACTGCAAATTCCTCCCTATTGCATACATAGTCATGAATTTGACAATAGTCTGTGTGTGTGCGCTTAAGCAAGGAAGCAAGCAGGACTCACATCAACCACAGGCTGCAACAGTTCTGTTTGTTCTCCCCTGGCATCCAGTGCAACGGCAACTGAGGCAAATGGACGACTGGCCATCTGCTGACGCTCTCTCATCAGTTGCTGTCAGATCAAACAAAGATGAAAGATGAGCAAAACATTGGATACAGTCTAATTAAAATAAAGGATTTGGGGAAATATGCTCTACTGAATTAATAATACGTAAATACAAACAATGTATTCATTTTTTCATGTAATGTACATCATACATATAAAAAACCCTCAAAACACATTCCATTTCTGATTTTGAATAACGAAGGGAAGTCACTATCATTCAAAGCTTTCCATGGATGCATATAAACACAACAAAAAACTGACTGACAGTGGGTTATTACATGTAATCCAACTCTTTAAAATAAACCCATTATTGCTAGAAATATGTAGTTTCTAGCAATAGTTATAATATAACTAAATTGACTGAGGTTACAGTGTACTATGAGACCTGAGTAGAATACAATGTCATCATTAATCAAAAACCAGCATAAATAAAAACAAAAAACCTCCCACCAATGTCTAAATTAAAAGCAATTATGTAGCCACAATCAGTATTCCAATGATTATAAATGATGATGCGCAGTATATGGCCACAATCTTTGTAGAATTTGTTATACAATACTCGAACTGTAGTGGGATCTTTTGGTTGTTTTGATTGTTGTTTGATAAGGTGCCATGAAACATTCTGTAATATACTACGAGGGGTTTAAGAGCGAGAAAGAATGAAAAATTGACAAAACTGTGTTCATGCGTGGTAATATGCACCCCCAGGGATATTACAGTATGAAGCTCGAAATCAATACCAGATATCAACGAGGAAACACTGAAACACCATCCGTAAACATCCAGGCCCTGAGGACATGGAGAATAATTGTGTAGCCCACATTACTCACCGAGCCCCAACTTTACTTCAGGATTCCCAGTTGTGTTTTCATTATGATTTTAGATAATATAATAGACTTGAAATCCCTCTTTCCATTTCAAATTTTGTATCTGGAATACAAAAATCTTTTATATTTTTTTTTTTCAATATAAAATATTTTGCACATCCCATTCAAATACACGATGGTTCCAAAATATTCCAAATATTTTTTCAATATGATGGACACTACAGTAACATGACAACACTACAAACCATCACCACTACAAACACCACATACATCTTACACTGTAATTTTGTTTCCCTATATATTTCGGTAAACCATCACAGAGAATTTTGCAAACATTCCCTCAACGATGTGCACAGAAATGCTTTGGTTAGGTTGCAGCCTAAGAGAGACACAATTTCTGCAGAAAATAACTTCCCTTGCTCCCCACTAATCAATATTGTAAAAACAACGTGCGCCACACTTTCATCGGCAACGCAGTGTCTGATCAATATCTATACAGGCCGCCATTTTAGCGCCAAGGACATCACTGATTGGCATTGGATTTCTGCTGAGCTTAAGTGTGCTGCATTAAGATCTAATTGTGCTTGACATTACTACACACATCAAGCGGTTGTGATGATCGGCCTCATAACCTGCCAATCCTCTCCACTTCTCTGGAGTTCAATAAATATGGCTCTACATGTGTGAAAACATGTCCCTCAACTGTCTGGTTTCCGTTACATTCAACCTTTGATGTCTGCAAGGGAGTTTTTAAAACAATTGTACATAGAAATGATAACCAAAAATAGTTAACTAATTGACCATTCACTGAACCCATTTTCCAAACAGCAATTGTCAAACCATAGTTTAATATACATAACTAGACATGGCAATCATTTCAAGCTATGGCTTCCTCCACATGCTGAACCGTGTAAGAATGATACTCTAAATTTAAAAGGTATGGAGGGTGGTGTCTCTTTTTAAGCCTTTCCAAAACCAAAAACACAAGAGCAAATGTGTAAAGAATGGCCTTAACGTTGTTTTGCAAATGTTAGCCTGTCTGCTTACTACCTATTGTTCATTATAGCACATCAACTATCCAATAATGTAAGCAAGCAGGCAGACAGGGCTAGGAATGAAATAATCGTCTAATTTTCCTAATCATTCGCCTACTGGCAACAATAATTAAGGGGGTTAGGGCTTAGTGAATGGTCAGTTGTCCAGAAAACATTGAAGCTCAAATATAAGTTAAAATAAATGCTACAATAGTAGGAACTAAAGTTCACTTGAATGAATAAGGCTCAACATAAAAAAAAAAAAAAAACTTAAGTATTCATTTTGCTGCCTAATGATAAAACTCTTAAAGGTCATCCTGCAAAAGACGAAGAAAATCTATAATATTTCAAGTACACTTAGCTGTTTTTAGCACTTTCCAATTATCTCACATTATCCCTTTAATAAAGCTATGTGCCCATTCGGGTCAACTGGATGAGAATGTTGAATTTTCTGGTGGTCTCTTTCCTGAATAGGAATTTGTCCTTGGTTTAGTAATGAACCCTGAGATTTGTGTGTCCAGACCCCCACCCTAACTCCCTCTGAATATAATTAAGTATTCAATAGCCTGGCTATTAATTGGCAAAAATTCAGATGAGGCATGGAGAGGCTGATAGCATTGTACAAACGAACAAGTGAAAAAAACAATTCTGCAAAAGACGCTTTGAATCAACATCTTGGGGTATCGAGGACTCCATCTATGTGACGGCTTTACAAAAAGAGTATATCAAAGCACAGTGCTCATTCTTTCACACTGTTATAGTTCTGTTGAGGGTGTACACAGGAAAATACTAAAAGTGATGGAAATGGTGGAATTCTATTAATATGTCAAGAACCTTTTTTGACACACGTCAAAAACCCTAGATATTTGGCAGCTACCAGTGACTCATTACTAAGACTGGAACAGGCAGTTCTTCAACCAGAGCCTCAATCATCTGTGACTTTTATGTAGAGATTAAATTAATTAATAGACCACACAGGCTCACAAAACAAAAACACAAAACATAATGCTCTCAAATACTGCCAATATGTAATAAACTTTTTATATTAATGCACTCTAACCTGTTTGAAAGCACTTTAAGTGACAAAAACAATAATGAAATTAATTTCATTTTCATTTTCTCAAAATAGGTTCTGTGCTTTTTTTGTGTCTATGAAGCTCATTCTGAAGCATTTCGAACACTCAACCATTACTTTACTGACTACTCTTCAATGTTGTATAGACTTATCGATGGAGAGAGAATGAGAGGAAAGTTCACATCAGGTCTATGTAAGCACCACTATGTTGAATCACTTTGAAAACATTCCCTAGGGGAGGAAAAGGTGAGGGGAAAAAAAAAAAAAACAACAGCCATATGAAATTGAGATTGATCAGCAGATTGATTTTTCTTTTTGTAGCTCAGATTTTTAAACTTTAAATCTGAGGGGCCCATGTCAGATTGTTTCACATCTCTACTATTAAACATCAAACCAGCTGCACCAAACCTATAGATTTGAGCTGCTGGGCCACCAAAGGTCAAAATGAGAAATTTTGCCCTTTTCGAAGAGATAAAAGCAGAACGGAGGGCCTGGTGGGGTTGTTGCAAAATGAGAAAACAGCTCACGGCTTATTACGGCTTCCAACAAAAAAGCTTTAAATCCAACAACATACATCCTAAATGTCAGACAGCAGTAATGTTATTTATCACTTTGCAGAATTCAAGCAACAAAGCATAAAAAGAGAGCAGAAGCAAAGCCAGGGAATGCTAGTACTTTGCTCTGTGGCCAGCACATGCATCTAAAATGTGCTGGGTATACAATCATCAAAGGGCCAGTACAATACCAGAGCGATTTTAGAAATGAATACTAAGTTAATGACAAAAGGCAAGAGTGAACTCTGTAAAACCAATTAACGTTTGTGCATTGACAGACTGATTTTGTCAAGAATACAAGCTGGAGCCATTCACGGTTGTGATAAGGGGTAGGTATGCAGTGCACTGCTTTGCAACTTGATTAATTTGGCAAGTGAGTGCGTGAATTATCTGTCTTGTGAGTACAGCACTTTGTTCCCTTCATTGGATTCAATAAAAGGGTAAGCCTCCCCCCACCCCAAAAGCATATTCTACACCTAAACAGGTCACTTTGTCCTTTTCAAAGATCACTGGCTGTACCTAAAGGCGCTGTCCTGAGAAATAAAAATACATAAATAAAAACATAAGGAAAAGGGAAAGATAAAAGGAAAGATAAAACATTGAATTGCATACTCAGATAGGCAAAAAGTGAAAAATGACTAAATGTTTCTGCAAGCAGTTTCACTTTTTTGGCAATATAGTTTTACATTCTGCATTCTTTCTACACACATACTGTGATTAATGGACTGAAGATCACTAAATGAAGATAACCAGTCTAGTAAACTGCCACTGCATACAGTGCCACTTTGATATAATGTTGGTGTGGTCGAGAGGTTCTGTGTAGGCTGAAGTACCAAGAACTCATTAGAGAATTTGAATAATACGTATTACTGTAGTTGTGTTGTCAGATTTCTAAAATTCAGTTTTACTCATTAGGAGGAAAGCTTCGAAGCTTCCAAGGGTATGCTATAACCTGATTTGAACTACTAATCACAGTTACGCTCCATCATCGATAGCTTTAGTTGAAATGATTAGAGTCCAAACTTTAAACTGAACAAGGGACAATCAAGGTGACCAGGGGCATAAGAGTAGGATAATCTTATTATAGCAATCGATGACTGCTGATTGAGCTCTTCAAGGGATGAGCAGAGAGTGAGACTCTGCCAAGTCTGCAGAGGGACATGTGAGAATTATGTGGTTAGTAATGTGTTTCTTTCAGTTTTGTCAATGCAAACATTATATAAAATTAGGCAATCGAGCTGTCTTAGTCAAAATGGGGGTGTTTACAGTGGTGGATAGCCGAGTTTTCTGCAAAAGATCATGCTGCCAGCATATAATAGCATCTTTTACAGAAACTTTAGCCCTGTGTGAAAAAATGCAACCCTCTCCTTCATTTGAATGAAGCCAATCTGGCAACGCAGAAAGGTTACAAAATGTAGAGGGCTCTGGCAAAAAAAAAAAAAAAAAAAAAAAAAGCAATTTATCGATTTATGCAAGACCGCAATGCAACATGATCCGGAAGCATCTGTTGCACTGGCCAATCAAATACCTGCAAACACGCAATCACAATAAATAACATTGTAACGTTAACTGTGTATTTCTGCTTATTACCTCATGACTGTCACAACAAAAAGTTATAATGACTGTCGCCAGACTGTCTTTGTAAAATCCTGGTCTTTGCTAGGGAGTCTTTTGGCATCTGATAAGCTCTCAAGCTCGTGGATCTATTACTCAAACTGCTAAAAATGCTAACAAGCTGGTGTTAAGCAGGTAAAATGTTTACCATGCTAAGCATCTAAGTTTAATGTGTTATTTATTAGGATACATCACCTGAGAACCATGAAATTTCATGGCGATAAATCTAGTAGATGTTGAAATATTTCACAAGAAAACAGCAATTTCTGACCTGTTAGTTGCGCTAGAGGAAAAGTCAGAGAATCATCAAAGTCAGTAGGATTCATCCTCTGGTAACCATGAATGTCTGAAAAAAATATCATGGCAATCCGTCCAACAGATGTTTGGATATTTCAATCTGGACCAAAGTGGTGGTCCAACTGACTGACATTTCCATCCCTAGAGCCATGCTGCCAGGAACCAAACTACATCACTGACACACCATTATAGGCAACACAACACAGCCCTTCTTCTTAGCCTTTACATCCATCACTATCTCGTCCTCAGCTGACAAAGCAGGCAGGTTTAAGTCATCAATTACAAGCTGGCAATAGCTATTACCAGCATCATTGGCCAGGACAACTTCTATGGGCTGAAGATAGCTTTTAATAAACAGGTGTTAATTAGTTACTTGTGTACTTTGTAAATGGCACGCTTAAACATGCTGAAAAAAAATAATGGTGCTTTTTATGGTAACTGCTGCTATGGTAAATAGTTTTAACTGCTTTTAGAGTGCCAGTAAAACATCATCGCTCTACACAATGGTCAGTACATACCGTGCAAGTGTGTATGAGGTGTGTCTCTGGGTGTGTTTGTATGAGCGTGTGAGAGAGATAAAGATGGAGAGAAATAGATACATCCACATGTTTGTGAGTAAAACATCCCTGTGCTGCAGTCTTGTGAAATGTCAGTGCCCCCTCCCTCCTGTTACCCCCACAGGTGGCTTCAAAGAGGTCACCCCTTGTCTTCCTACATGGCATTTCCAGCTGTTGTCTTTTCGTCACTTTGTCCCCCAGTCAGGGTCCAAGTCTCGTCTCCTATCCTCAACTAAAATGTCACAAACAAAACAGCCGCACCTTTGGAAACACGTCCGTTTAACTCCCAACAAAAAAGGAAACCCTTATCCAATTACTGCACTAGTGTGGTAAAAGTTCAGCTTTGTAAGATTAAGTCAATACCAAGAATTAAAAGGAATTCACCACTTTGTGGGTTCTGAGAAACTGTTGGTGATTATTGTTTTATCCTCAATTCACAGCAAATTTCTAAAATTACATACAGACAATGCCTACTGTGTTACATATACTGTAAATACTAATATCAAATGTGTTTCTAGTAAAAATCCTACATCATGCAGAATATAAACACATTGCTTTTTAAATCTACGACAATTCATAAGTACTAAGAAGTACTAACACAGATTTCACACCACAAAGCCAATAAAAAATGTTCAAAAGTTCAATCAGTATCAGACATCCATATGCCACTTGGCTGGATCAGTGTCTCATTATTGTAAGCCTCATTAAGACTCATTCAATCCATGTCCTTATGTCAGATGGGGGCTTCTGAGCATTAGATGGCCCCCAGCCCAAATCTTTCCATCGCTTATTTGGACGAGTCTCATAAGTGCAGGGGCTATTGACAAGCTCTTTCAAATTAAATGGACACAATGTTCAGTGAAGAGCCAATCAGTTCATCAATGAGACAAGAACTGAATCAGTTTATCTAATATCATAAAAGACCTGGTACCGTCTTCACATTAGTTCGTATATGACGGAATTCTTTATACAACATAAAAATATTGTACTTGAATAATTTACGTGGGTAAAATGGCATAAGGCATAAGGCTAAAGCAATAGAAGGCAACAACAACAACATTAGCTTGTAAAACCTGTTACAGGCACAGTAGCTCAAATCTAATAAAATGCTATTTTGAAACTATATATGAGGAGAAAAGAAAGAATATTAATAAATGCTGAGTGTATTTAGGGCAAAATGTGGAAGCAAAATCATGCTGCCCCTCTGTATGTTATGTAGTCTAAATGGGTCAAAGATGTAGAAAACATAAATGAAATACAATTACTGTATTTAATTGAAATAGTGACTTATTTTACATTTTTTTTTTTTTTTTACATATATACATAACAGTTATCATCAGCCAGTCCAGAACAAGTGAAGCTATGGTTTTGTTGACAGCAGCATTATGTATCTAAAGATGAAAATCCACTTTAAAATGGAGACGAATATTCTTAATGTCCAGTATCTCTTGAATAAACAAACAAACAAACATACACACCAAAGCAAAAAGAGTCCTTTATAGGACACGTAAATTATCTTTGGAGCAGCCACTGCTACAGACAGAAGACCTGTTAGTTTTTTAAATAAAGATTGATTAGGTTTGCACCTGTCAGACACTGATAATAGAGCTTATTAAACAAAATTAAGAACAGGATGCAAGTTGGAGGTTTTTTTCAAAGGATTTTTGGATCCCTTTCACCAGCTGAATATTTTACCATTTGTAGTTTAGCTATGTGTTTTAAGAAAATGAAATTATATACTTATAGGTCTTATCCTAAATGGCTAATTATGTTATGATTACATGTAGTGGTAATAGGAGCAAACAGACCTTGCTCAGCAAAAAAAGCTGTAATTGAGTGGAGAGTTAGTAGCAGTAGTTTATATTTGTCGACCTTATAGCTACAAAAACATTCTCAGATATTACTACAGTACAGTAACTAAGTGGTGCATTGGATGCCACCTAATATACATAACGATGTGACTCTGACAGGATATAAAAAAACCAACCTTAACTAGTTCAGTAATAACCTCTACAAATAATTCTACTGAAAGACTACTTGGCAAAGCTAAAGTACCCACAACAGCACTGAAGAACACCCTCTAGGCTGTTACAGCTTTTAGGAAAAGGTTACCAACACACGCTTCTCTTTACAATGTTTCTTCAAAACTAGGGCACCTTAAAATGCCACAGCAGGAACCTTAAGGTATTATTTATCCTAAGGATTATATTCTTTTAAATTGGTGGGGTTCATAAAGGCCATGTATCAAAAGGCTAAATGTCTAAGAAAATCGTCTATAGTATGACAATATTAAAATAAATGATGAACAGGGTGTTCAAAAATCCTGTTTCTCAACAGGGTTCAACTGCATAAGTGAGATATTGGATCAAAATTTCATATCTTAGGCTTCTCAGATAGGAGTTGCTACATGCAAGATTTGATCATTAATCAGTTTGACCATCAAACTTATAAAAAAAATAAAATAAAATGGTAAAGCTGTTTACAAAATAAAATCCCAGTGGATTTGGGATTTAAGGTGGATTCAAATTCAGAAATATGAATACAGTGTGGAATGTAAAGTTCACTTACGGATTGCATCAAGTTTCCAAAACCAAAACTGATAATATCGTGATATTATATGTGCTAAAAAAAATTACACGGCTTGCACTTTCACTCAGCTTTACACTGGAAAGAACACACATAGCAATAAAAATATACTGAATGAATATATATTAACTGTGTGAATAAATGATTCATATATTGCACACACACACACACACACACACACACACACACACACACACACACACACACACACACACACACACACACACACAGACACACACACAGAGACAGAGAGTAGGAATTGATCTGCAGACAAAGCTTTCGTGTCTTTTCACAGACTTAAAAACAGCTTGTAATTTTTTTCCTGCAATGACAAAACTTTTCAGTCACCTGAAATCAAGAGATGGAGGTTTTCATTCCACTATTTATTCATTTTCATCTGGCAGCTGAAGGGCAGTGACAAACAGATGATAGGAATGCCAAGAGCACACAGAAAAAGTGAGCAGAATTTTAATGACATGAGCCCATCTGTCTTTATTAATTTTTATTAACTTTAATTCTTTGGATGGGCATGATTTGAAGTCATGGGAGCTATCATTCTTGTTTACTTTCATATATCAATTAGAGGATATAAAATTCAGATCCTATGATTATCAATGTCATTCCCAAAGGGGAAATTAAATGTGAGAGCTTTATTACTAAACTGCGGGTCAAAAGGCTGGATGTGCACCAAATGAAACTTCCTGCTATTGAGTATCATACAGCATCTACTACAATATAGGATTCACTCTGAAGAGATGGAAAAGATGGCTGCTCTTACAGAAACCAGCAGCCACCCTGAAAAGTTCGAGTTAAGGGCAGTGAGGTGAATTTGCATACATTCTCTGCGCACCTCAATTTTCTACACTGCATCTTTTCCGCCCTCTTCTTTAATTTCTACTGCCAATCATTTCATCTTTCACCCCTTTTCATTCCCATCTTTTCTCAACCCCATCTTTCATACCAGCGCTGAATATTAATGTTTCATTCCATCCCCTTTTCCCAAAGTAATTCACAGTATCTCTTATTTGCTTCCGTCATACCTTTTCCACTGGTACCCTGTGCTTAAATCCACAATTTATCTGACTTATCATCGTAACTGTTAACTATATTCACTGTCTTTCTAATGAAATAAGTTGTCAAATCCTGAGATGTCGTTCTTCATAAAAAGTATTTGCCATTAGCAGATACAAACCATCTATGAACAGTGGTCTAAAAGCTCCTAAGGAACTGAAGTTGTTTACGTAGTGCTGATAGCATCGGCTGATATCTATTTATGTATTATAATACGTTATAGTCCTCAAAAACAGTAGTCCTAGATGACACGGTGAGGTATCTCCACCGTCTCATGATTTAGACGTTTGGTGACGAAAGATATTCTGTAGCAA
Organism: Xiphias gladius; assembly: GCF_016859285.1. Taxonomy (NCBI): domain Eukaryota; kingdom Metazoa; phylum Chordata; class Actinopteri; order Istiophoriformes; family Xiphiidae; genus Xiphias; species Xiphias gladius. The sequence goes on along the minus strand of NC_053408.1, from coordinate 11,207,630 downwards.
ATTTCTGGCAGTGACAGAAATTTAAGACCCAAATCTCACATGCTACCACCCACGTCGACAAACCAACCAATCAGAACACAACATGAAATGACGTAGAATACACTGGACGGTGCAACATTTCGTAAGTGCTATTTTCTAATAAAGTTTAGAACACACGGTGGTTTAAGTTTGATAATTGTTTCGGAAGAACTGGGGCACCATCATGTTAAGGAAAGCGAGACACTTTTTCTAGAGAGGTTATTGGAAGTGAATTAAACCTTGCAACGGTCAGATGTGCTGCATCTCACATGTAAACAGAACATACAGTATTTTATGGACTTACTTCCCTCCGTCGTGAAGCCCAGCAGGTCTGTTTGATCTTCCAAACCACTGCTGCCACCAGGAGTAGCGACAGAAAGCAACTGGAATGACAGAGAAGAAACGTTATCAAGCAAAGTGACTAACTATTAACTAATCTCAATTACTTAACTACTTTTTTTTTTTTTTTTGCATGCAACAGTAGCTACCGAATATAAACCTGCAGCTAACCCAGCTGAGTTTCGTGTTACCATGTCAAGTAATTCATTATACCCAAAGGAAAACGAGGAAAATGCTTCTTCATGACATCATAATTTCTCATGTAGGAAGAGGAGAAAATATTTAACAACATAAAAAGAAAACCTGGATTCACAACTATTAAGCTGTGATGTTGTATGGTGTAGCCATGACTTTGTATATCTAAAATACAATATTTCCTTTATCTCACATGGGATTGGCTTTTAACCCAGCATTTCTTTAGTATCAATATTTCCATTTTGTGTATTTTTTGCTATACGCTCTTGATATATTAAAATAACTCAATTACTGGCTCCAAACAGGGTGGACTCTCACATTCAAAGTTTCCTTCTAACTTTTTAAAAAAGAGACAAAGCAGGAGAGATGATATGAAGAGGTAGCACACTCATGTCTCAGTAGAATGAATATTGTGGCCGATTACTTCAATTAATAACCCAACAGTAAAATCATTAGTCAAGGGAAATTCAGCAAGGTCCAAGTGCTGCTGGGATAGAAAAATATGACTGATTGAGAGCTTCCACTTCATTATCCTGGTGACAGATGAGGATGTAAAAATTATTATGTGCTAAAGAGACATTCTGCACTTTTTAAGAACATGTCAAAGCAACAAGGGGAAATTGAACAAGTTCATGAAAATAGCTGATGTTTCATCTGTCTGTGTGGGGTATTTATTATCAAAGACAGGACATAGTTATGTTTTAGATATCCATAGTATGTTAAGATAGTTTGCTTTGCATGCATTATTAGTAAATAATATATAATGACAAAATAAAAAGGTCACATATTGGCATCAGTTTATTTTAATTCAATCAATTAAAAAACATAATTTAAACATATTTCTTCACATAACCTTAAATATTAAAAAGAACTTTCCTGAACTAGAATTAAAGGGGGTGAATACTCAGTCATTAACAAGTATTTTATCATTTCCCTTTAATTATTCTCTACTCACTGTATTAGAAGGGAACATGACTCCCCTTCCTGTTGTCCAGGAACAATCCTACTTTGATCTGAAACCCATACTATAATATGACCAATGAGCCCTTGTCTTTTGGGACATGCCACGTTATAAAATGGGAAGTCTGGTCCAATAAGCACAGTTCACCAGAGACACATGACTAGCTCTGATTTCATGGGCCCACTGGTTTGATATTTCAAACTTGAACAGGCTTTCAGTTTGCCTGCCACACCTGCTAGATCCATTGGCCAGGATCTTTGAATAAGGCGATAATGCCTGGGAGGAACGTGATAACTCTTAAAAAATACAGGTTCTCATATATGATTGAGGCAATAAGGAGGTGACAAGGAAAAAAAAAAAAAAAGTAAGAAGCAAAGTGGGATTAAAGTGTTGAGTGACGGGAAACTCCTGTGCTTCTAACATCTCATCATCGCACTTAGAATTTACTTCAGAGATGCAGAAGCTGAGAAACCCTTTTATTGTTTTAGAGGGGGGGCTTGAATGAGATTTCCATGTGGCAGAAGTGACAAAAATCCCTGGATAGATGTCTGGGTTTCATCGAGTGTATTCTCGTACAGTAAAGAAGCTTGAGTCCCCTTTGCTGTTCCCTCTGCTTCTGCTGTTAATAAAAGGAGTTCTGCAATCATTCATGTGGTAGGTAGTGAAGGACGAAAACAAAAAATTTACAAAAAGATGCTCGAGTTTTTTACAAGTAGTTACAGATATGAGATTTTTAGATGGAGTAACAGCAGGTGTGCACATTCACTTTAAAAACATACTAATGAGGAAAACATTAAGGAAGGTATCACAGATTTTAATTAATTTCCTGGGTTTACTGATCTCAGATGAGTCCCACTGTTCTCTATATGGTCCTACATCATTATTATGTTTTTAATTATAAGACAGCCAAATGTGTCCTTTTTTGATAGTGATCACGTCCCACAATGTGTAACTTAAGAAAATTGGTCTTTGACAGAAAGGAAACTGAACTCAACACTGCTTTCTTTTAATGACATGCTCAATTCTGTAATCACATGGCTACAGTTATTACCGGGGAAAACAATCAATAATACCTATAACTGCTTTCTACAGGCTTTTCAGGCTGTGCAAAAATAGAAAACATGTTCCATGAAGCTCTGTAAAAATCATCATTAAGTAGCTATGTAAGAAATAGGAAGACATGTTGACTATTTATTATAAGATTAAATAAAAAAAGAAAAAGAAAATTGCTAAATAGAAGCCTGAACCTCTTTAAAGTATTTAGACTTTTTAAGGTTTCAGTTTTGTATGGTTTCATTCAACCTTCCCTGAAAATTTTATGAATAAAGTCGGTGATAAATAAAGTGTGCATGCATGATTCCTAAAATCTCTTATCCATTCACATAGATGATGCAAACACACAGCGACACTAATTTGCCCATGCATACACTCACAAATATATATATATATATATATATATACACACACACACACACACACACACACACACACACACACACACACACATACATACATACACACAGATACACATACCCACAGTCGTGACTAGAATGAAGCTGATTTTTTTAATTAGTATAAATTAGACCCTGGGGCTCTTCTTTAAGTATAGCGCAGCATCCTAGTAGAGAGTTTGTACAACATCTAATCAGAACGTATGAAACAACCATAATTTAACTAGATTACAATTTAGGCAGCACTGTGCAACTAAATATTATTTCTGAGGTTACTAAGATGAAGAAGCAATGTGGAAATGAGGAAAAACACTCTGTGTCTGAAAGGCTTGTAGTGAGAAAGGTGAACAGATATTTCAATAACTCAAAAGATAAAAACAGAGCTTGTTCCCAGTCATGCCGTCATTTCTTCACCCTCTACCTCTCATACAAGGAGGTCTAGAAACTCTGTGGGGTGATTTGACATTTTGTCATCAGGCTGATTATGTTTCCTGCGGGTTCATCCCTCAAACCACCCACAGACACGCACACACAGCTGCTAGTGACGGCAGCAGGGCCTTTTTCCTGAGTTTATGGGTCAATGAGGACTGGACCACAAGGATGCAGACAAGGACTCTAGAAAAAAAGTATAACCTGCACGACAATGGAAAAAAAAAAAAAAAAAAAAGAACCAAAAACTACAATGCATACCAATGGAAATAGTCAAGGCAGGCAAAAATAAAAAGATGTGTGCAGTGTCATGGAAAGATGGGATTAGTTGCCTTTGGTAAGTATGAGAATTAAATCAATCAAAATTAAATCAAATCTGAGAAAAATGAATTATTAAAGTAAATAGTTTTTTGCAAAAACCATCCAAAAAAACAAAAACTTTGTCCTGTGCCTGTGTCGTGACCCTATACACAATGGTTTCCTGAGCTACAGATGGAAGCAGCTTTCAGACACATTTCAGATAAAATAACCTCTGTCCTTCTCCCCCGAATTCCTGAATTTGGCTATTCAACTGTAATTTGATCAGATGGAGGCAGACGATAACTGATTGTGTGACAGCTTTTCGGGAGAGTTATTGTGGACTGGGCAATGATGGGCAGGTGCCTTGGGCAAAGACTGTCTTCAATTCCACTCCCTGACACCTGCACGGATGATATGTTAGTCCATCAGCTACTCTGGGCAGCACACCTTGCAATGAAATGAAATGAAATGAACCCACATAGATACACAGATACACACAGCACCATAGCTTATGTCGGTGTTAGGTATGAAAATTATTGTTTCCACCACTGACATTGGCTTAATGATTAAAAACAACTCACAGACAAGGAGATAAAAAATGATCCACCACTGATTTGTTCATGTGCCACCTCTCCCAATCTAACAATTCACTGCAGCTTTCCATAAATGCAAGTCTTTTGGCATTGTATATAAAAGATATATAAATATATATAATATTTAGCTCTTTTATATATAATAATTAAAAATTAATTACACAAAACTTAAAAAATCTTACTTAAAATCCAACCTGCAGTCCAAGACACTGTGTTATGGATCAAAGATGCTTACAACAGCATAGCAGGCATGACTACGCTACCTGAAGCTTTGGGAAGCGACTCCTTTCAGAAGGTGTCACAGCCAATCTTTCAATGCCTTTCAAATATGCAAACATCTAACTTAAAGCACAGATTTTGCAATTATACTTACACCCTCTTAATTTACCCAGACCATGCTGTGCTTTTGAGACAACTCAATTGACTCATTTTAAACATTTCAATGAGAGAAGATTTCCATCGCTGCTCTCTGGATGAAAAATCATCAAGAGCCCTCATATCTTGATTGCCCATGCCTTCCCTTTAGATGGTACTTGCAGAGCAATATGCACCTATTAAATGGTTACTTTCAGTTCATTTGCCACTTGATAAAAATAAATCTCTGCCTTAAAGACACAAGAAGCATTTACACGTATTGTGGTTAACAGAACTGGTCCAACAGGCTCAAATAACTCAATATTTCCCGAGAGACGAGAGTGAGAAATGAAGAGGCGGTGGGTCAAATTCTGGATAATGCTTCTTGACTGCTTACCACTTAGGAAAGGTAAAACAAATTACTAAAAGTGTATTTCTCAGTTGTATAAATATTTTACTCACTCACCTGAAAAATGTCACAAAGAACTGGACAAGGTCCATGATACTGTTGTGTTGGGAGAAGGCAATCTATTTGAGAGAAAGAAGAGAATGACTTACAACCAGACAAATACCATGGAAGCAGTATTGAAAACTAACGTAAATTTAGCAAAATGTTGCAGCCAAAATGATATGAACGTGGGTATAAATCACCAAACTTTAGGAAAAATAAAGTGACACTTTTACATCATTCTCAGTCAGTCCAATTTTTTGTAAACCTGAACTGTATTTATAAAATCTTTTCATTAAATAAAAAAATCTGCTATTAAAAATCAATTAATTTCAGGGGGGAAAACACTCAGCTCAGTGACAGGTCAAGTCTGCATAAGAGCCAAGTGGACCTGCGAAAAACGTCACTGGCAAGATTCTCTGAAGCATCTTCCATTAGAGCTTCCGTTTGAATATAGTCTCGAAATGGAAGGGTTGAAACGTGGCAGAAAGATTTCTGCTGGTAGACAGCACACAAGTAAAACAGAAATAATTTGGATAACTGAAAAATTGTTGTCTGAAAAAAAATATCTGGATAGCTTTAGTGAGATGTATTAGCGGACCCAAGTGTATCTTTCTTATTCTAAACCAAAGACAGGCTCTTCTATATAAACCTGAAGCCAGAGATAAAAAAAAATAATAAATGATTCCTTTAGATATTTAATATGTTCTTTTATATAGCTCCAGTTGCAAAGATAAAACAGTGGCTAGAATCAAAATTTCACAATCCAATATAATTCAAAAATCTATACATTGCGCTTCAGTGGGAAGGGACCACAGGTTAACTAATCTGTTGTCGAGGTGAATAAAATATAGAGTATCTCTTAGGTATGTAGCTGATTTATGTCTAAAAGGCAACATGGCCAGTGAATAATGGTTAAGAAATATGTTTTATCTTCATTAAAAGAGGGATTACACACACCCCTGGCAGCTCAATCATATCTGATAGGTCACATCATAGTGACATGTCATTATCTACTTTAGATGCTTTGAAGGAATTCTGCCCTGAAAGCATTCAGACACACAAACACAACGTCATCTGCAGCAATATCGAGTCTCCTCTGGTTGATAGGACCTAGGGTTGGCTAATGGGGCACACACTGTGCTTTTGGAGATGGATTATATGCATCATTTTTGTTGCTTTGAAAGCTGATGACACACAAATTTAAAAACCGAAGATTCTGCCTATCACAGGGTGTTGAAACAGGGCAGAGGCATCGATTTATTAATGAAAAGGAGAATGCCTCTTGTATTCTTTAATTATTTGTAAATGACAAGCTACATACAGCAGAATATTTGGCTTTGAAAGTGCATGTTTAAGGGAATGTAGCTGGACCGAGTCGTCATTTCATCGCCTTCACAAACTTCCACCACCTTTGACTTTTTTAAGCAGGGAACGAGAATCACTGATCTGAAATGAAATGCTCACTGACATGGCTACCATGACTCAAAAGCACACATTACACAGATGTTTTGCCCCGTTTTTAATACGTGCTTTTCACATAAAATGGGGTCAAAGCAATACGTTTGGGGTTAATTTAATTTCAATTCATCAATCTCAACCGATCAATGGCATCATATGGGAACATTCTTTTGTTACAAGTGGACTTTTATTACATTGAGCAGTCTTTTTGATAACAATTATACTGACACATGATGATGTCACAGAAAAATCTTAGACTGCTCTTTAATATCTTTATCCACATTTAAAAGCATAATTTAAGTGCTTGGACTTTAAATACAAAGGCTCGTAAGTGCAGTCTCAAATTCTGCTTTATCTCATCCATGTCTACACTCTCTCCCCTGCATCATAAAAGCAAGCAAGGAAAGCGGGACCTTATCCTGTTACAGAGGTTGTTTGCTATAACAGCTCAGGCCAGTCCATAATAAATAAGTGACTGTTGGCTAGAAAATCTAATAGAAAACTATTATCGGGCGACCTCCACAGATGGACTGACCTCAAGGACATTACTACCCCACTATGGTCCACTCACCGACCATGTGAGAGGGAAGGACTGAACAAATATGAAAATCAATATATGGGAGCGGGCTAATTAGCAAAGAGGGTATTGTGTGCTATTATTACAAATGATAACGTATCTATCAGATTTCGTAGTAAAAGCTTTTTCTTTTCGCTTAAACATACAGGCTTAAAAATAAGATTGTTAAAGACTGAATACACAGGGAGCACTGGCTGAATGTTTGAAAAAACAAAACAAAAAAAAAAAAAATAAGGAACATGCAAAAGTTAATAATCATACAAACCATTGTTACAACTTGTTTTTAAGACATAAAACTGCAGAAATATGTAGCTGCAAGTGTGAACTGAAATGAGTAAGTACATTAATTTGGACAAATGTTTCATGACATATCAAATATATAATAAAACTGCAAGTGGAAATACCAGGGTCAAGCCCTTTTGCGCTCAACAGAGGGAAGCAGCTCAATCGGCCAAAGTTAAAGCCGCAAGCAGCAACGGGCAGGTATCAGCCTTCACAAAGCCAAACAAAGTCACTCTAGATAGTTTAATTCTATTTAAAGAAGGAGTGAGACCAATCACGTGCTTTTTTCATCATCACAAAGCCTGCAGCATTTCAATAATTTTACAATCAACGTTCCGCCATTTGTCCCCCCTTCATCAGATTTGAACAAAACTCGGTGTGTATGTTCAGGAGATAGCACAGGATGTCTCCAGTGTGTTTAATCAGGATTGCTCAAAAGCATCTTGTGTTATTAGCAAATATATGACAGGCCACGCCCCCTTGCACAAATTAATATCGCACTTCAGATTTGATTAATACTTGCCCCCACAGCATGCACACCTAAACTGGTTAAATTCTGCCCCATGGGTTTTGAAGTACATGATTTTGGTATTTGTGGCGCCCGATATGGGTCTGGCTCAAAATCATTTGGTAGACGTACTCCCAAATATGGCCTGAAGATGTGTACCCAGAATTATGATGATTGGACAAATCATTAATGACTTTTGGCCATTTTCCTGCAAAGCACTGCCCCTTGTGAAGATCACTGGTCACTATCTTGAAAACTAAATAAAATAACAACAAGCAAGCTAATGCAACTTTTGATAGGCTTGGTCCAATGATGATCTACAGGCAATTTAGTAGCAATTGGACCCAAATATTAGGGGGAGATGTAAAAAAAAATGTGTTTTTCAAAAAATAAAAATAAAAATGTGTTTTTCAAAAAATAAAAAAATGTGGAAAACTTTGTGAACTTTTATGGTCCGAGAGGCTTTTTTTGTAGAGCACACAGAGCTGGACTTGTGTGTCTAATTTCAAGTCAATCGGACTTATGGTGTGAGGGGCGTGGCCTTTCTAAAAATGTTTTTTTGGATAGTGCCGCCATCTGGTCCACTGGGCTCATATTTCTTGGGAAGTACTTGCAAAGCCTTTCCAGTTATTGGGCCGAGTTTCACGTTTCTAGCTCATTCCAGCTCGCCACAATTTGGACCAATGTGGTAGAAAAATAAAAATGATAATAATGAACCGGGTTCTGCCCCTTTTGGGCTTGAACCCTGATAACACTTAGCATAACCATTATTTCAGAACTAATCTACCTTACATTACAAGACAGAAAAACTGATTGTATTCAAATGTATTCTTGAGCATATCCAACAGAATTAGTCATTTTTAAAGTGCTAAAATGCACATCCTAAATATCAGAGATATTAATTATTATTTAACTTTTGAATGAATATAAACTAAAGTGACGTTGTTGCAGCTAGTTACAGTCATCAGTTAAATTGTCTACGAGTTCAGTTTTGCTTTGTCAAAATCACAGGTAAAATACACCCCTTACACCCTAATAGTACCCTGCTGTTTTCCCTTAACCTCAGTGTTTAATTTTATTACCTGCAAACTAAACCATGAGTTTTTTGACAATAGCAATAATCATTGTTTTCCTGCAAATCCAAAATAACTAACAGCAAATGGCATTTATTTTGCACAGTTTTATATTTTCGTCCTGTCCCCCACATCAAAGCCTCAAACTCCTCCATTCAGAAGGTCTAGAAAAGGTTCAACGGTGCCCGCTAAAAAGCAGCAACAACAGAGCTCTGCAACTGCAAAGATGGCTGCGCCTGCTCTCTCTTCGTACTGTAAGAAAGACTGGGAGATTAAATCACTGCGTTATCTGCTTAATATGAGTCAGCTGAACGTCACAAGCACAGTCCTTACCTGGATCTTGATGGGCCATGAGAAGTTACTGACGTAGACATAAAAGGTAATATTAGGGTTGCTTCTAAAGGTGAATTTCTCACAGGAGAAACTGTCTCTGTACTCCTTGATGTTAGTTTTGGACACGATGGGCACCTCCTCTCCAGAGATGGTTCCAGCTGTTGAGGCAAAGAGTTCATGTTCAGCACACTGCTATTTGGTGCTCACTGAGATCACCTACATACAGACATGAAGCTGGACCGCCTGCAACACATTATTATGAATCCATTAATGGCTTCATCAAGCCATTCAGGACAACACAAAGCTCTCATGACCAATTATTATTATCATGCCTGAAGTGCATTAAACTTCTTTTTGGTTGACCTAAAACAGAGTGGAGCTTTATTGTGTAATTATACTTGCCATTCATATTTTTCTGTTAAACAGACGTGGACATGGGAGAAAAGCACAGCTTGAAAGAGTGACTGAAACGCTGCTGTCCATAGGTCATGACTGAGTCACGCTAGCACATATTAATCATTTGAAACCATACCAACACTATTAGCTAATGCATTTAGTATATTTGACACCTAGAATTTAGCATTTTATGCCCTTTCTGGTGGAAGCAGTCTGCCTAACGGCAACGCAACTCTGCAAAGATCAACTATTTATCATAGTATTTGTTTGTGTCCATTTATGTTTCGTGGTGAATATTACAACAGCCCAAAACTTGTAGTTAAAAAGCGCAATATCTGTTATAACTGATGACATGATTTCAAGAGAGGATGACAGGATTTTCTTTCAATAAAATTCAATACGGTTGAAGAGCAAACTTGAAAGAGCGTATGTCTTCTTAATATACATTTCATAATACCAACCCTGAAATAAAAACTAATGTATTTCAAAGCAAAAATCTTTAAAAAAAAAAAAAAAAAGGCTACTTTCCATCTGTTTTAATGTTTCAAGTCATTTCTTATTCTTCCTCATGTCAGTGGGTCCTCTACATTGACATTCCAACCCACAACTCTGAAACAAAAGAACTGAAAATGACAGCTTGAGTGTGGCTACGTGAGCACATTTATCTTAATTGAAATCACCCTCTGCCCCCCACCCAGAGGCACTTCACGCTCTTGTCGATTGTGAAGAGGCTCCCGTTCCTTCTGAGACACAATATCTTTGTGGGGAAAAGGGGACCCAACTGCAAATATTAATGAAGGTACTCCGAAAAGGTTAAGGTGGCGGAGAGGAGCAGGGGAGGTTAACATGTTTGAGTGGTTGGAAAATGTCAGTGTGGTGGGTTTGGAGAAAGTGGCAGATGACTTGAGAGCAAGGGAGAGCACGAGATAAACAGTGGCACTGGATGACTGCAGTGTCCTTGGGTGTCTTTCCTCAGGGAACCTACAATATCCACTCAACAGTGACATAGTACTCACTACCAAGAGAGGGTCCATTATTGTTCCTGGTTTATCTTCCATACCTACTGACTAAATGATTACTTAAAAAAATAATACTAATACAAAAGAAAAGAAAAGAAAATAAAGAAAATAAATAATAATAATAATAATAATAATAAATAATAAAGAAAAAGCCAAAGCAAATTTTCTACATTACAAAAGGAATTTCTAAAGCCTGGACGGCATATGTCATTATTCAGTTAATATTGTTGTAAGGTATATGATTAAATTTGCAATTCTGGCATTGAGGTGACGATAAATATAGACATTATATCTACTCAGCTTGAGTCTGTGTTTGACCTGTCTGTGCAAATCACTCTGTGTGGATGAAAATGACTTCCTAATGATGCTTGGACTAAATTGGATGCATGTCGTTTTGTGTGGGGGTGGAAAACTATGCAGCAGTTTGATTTTGAATATTTGCTTTGCTGACCTTCCGATACTAAAAAATATTATGGGTATTTTTGTGTAATGTTTCAAAAAATTACTTCACTCTTGAGTAGATAACCTCAAATTTACAAATATGACACCTTTTGACTTGAATCCCAAATAGCATTTGTGACCTGAACCATTTGTTAGACGCAGAATAAAACATTTTGTTTATTACATAATTAATTTTGGTCTTTTTGACAAATTCATTGCAGAAGTGTTTGAACCCGGAATATGTATTTCCACAGTCTAATGGGTGAATTTTCAACACAGTGAGAAGAGGGAAAGAAAACTCATTACCCTATGGCCTGTTAAGAGTTTAAGGGTTTGGAAAATCCATCAGCTTAGTTCAAAATAAAACCTGCTTTACTGTGACTGGAATCAATATATAAATAATAGCGCTGTAGTCGTTGTTGCCAGCTGCCGGTGTTTTCATAAGGAGAAAAGTGCTACATCAATAGCCTCCTGTTGGGGGGTGTTAAATATTAAATATTAAATAAGTTAGACCTAGACCTTAGACCTGCTAGGTATAAATGAATGTTTACTGAACATTTACTCGGGGCTGGCTCCCAACTAATTGACACCATGTCAAAGAAGTTGTCAGTGTTGGCTGCATTTCTTTAAAACAGGTGACCAAAAAGGCGAGTTTAAACTTTGCAAACAGCAGTTTGCATATCACAGCTCAAAAAACCACCATGGCATATCATCTGAAAACGGTAGGCCAACTTCTCTGCGTTAGGATGCTTGTCTGCGTTAAAACTTTAGTGTACAACGCTTGAGGCCTTGAGTGTTTACTCCTCAATTGTTCTTGTGCTGTGATCACCAGTTGACATAGTTCTATTTTCAGAAATCATATGAATATGAGCAGGTGCATGCCGGTCGGCTCTGAGTCTGTTCTTATCATATCAGTATAAAATAATTAGGGTTAAAATTATTTAATACGCTGAGAATACCAGCTTTTTATGTTTATTTATAATTTATTTTGACTAATAAGGTTAGCAGTTAATCTACAGAAAACATGCAGATTTTTTTCCCCCGTGAGCAATCGAGTGTTTGAAGAGTAGGTACGATTTAAGGCGACCGTGATTTTATTTGGTTGACTACAGCGCCAATATATAACATCAGTAGATAGGCGGTGCACATACTTTTTCCCTGGACAAGGTGTCTACTGTCTAACAGAAGGATGAAAACAGAGCAAGACATTTTTACAATACATTCATTAGAACAGTAAAATCAAGTAAAAGTACCTGTTGATCCCACCGACCACGTGATATTGAGGTTGAAGTTGTTGGATGCATTAATGGACATGTCCAAGTTCTTGTTTGCCTTTAGATAATGGACATAAAAACACCGCAACATTAATGTAGTTAAATATAAGATAAACTGAGATTATCACACAAAAAGACACAATAGCTTCAATATGGAAAGTACATAATAAAAGCAGAAATACTGTAAGGAGGTTATGAAATTCAGCAAGGATTGAAGGAGCCTTGGAAAAATTGTGGGCTGTTCCAGACTCTTAGTGCAACCTTTTAGCATCTCGACAGAAAATGAATGACCAATCAATGAGCATCGACTTTAAAGTGGCAGTCTGTGACTGGAGATTTAACAGACTGCTGCACTCATGTCACATCTTCAAAAAAAGACCAATTTATGGTATCACTGCCTCAGTCACCAGACTGAGAACTTTGATTTCGGAAATAGTTACCTGCTCAGGTGAGGCCATAAAGTTGATGGCAGTGTAGTGATTGTCATCTTCTTGGATGAGACTGAAGGTAAACTGGTAGTCGATCAGCAGATTGTCTATTTAGAAAATCAGACAAGAAAGAAAGATCTCATATCCTTTCCTAACATTCGTCAATATATTTTACATACCAAGGAGTAGAAACTTTCCTGAGGTATATACACAATCTGAGCTGCCAGCTGTGGCACACACTATTAGAGACTACTGTGACAGCATAAAAATATAGAGATTTATGGTATGTGATGTGATCAAAAGAAACTTGCCAAGCATAGTCTGACTGATGGAGACAAGTGAAATCAAAAGGTCTGTAATCATATCCAGTGACTGCAATCAGGGTGTTCAATTTTCTCATCAAGCGGAGAACAAGTAGGAATACCTGACCCTGACAGCAAGCTCAAAATATTCCCCTGCAGCGATTTATGAAGTGTTTAATTATTAATTAATGGCAGATTGCCACAAATGAATTCACTACTTTCCCAAAACGATATACAAACGTTAATGAAGTATCTCTATGCAAAATATTTAGATTGAAAAATATATGTTGGATTGTTTCTTCAATCCATTTTGTTTTAATTGCACAAAATTCTTGGCAGACGATAGAAGTGAGCTCAAAATCACCACTTACAGTGAGAGGTCAAATAAATCAAACAGTGAAGTAGCTGGATAAAGTCACAATGAGTGCAGCATGTTAATCCATGGTCAACGGCCTTTTAGATAGTGTAAGGAGTGTCATGTTTGCAATACTGCGTGACAGAGCTCAAGAAAAGGTCCCCGTGGTGTGCAGAGGTTAAAACAAGCTCCAGGCTCTTAGTTTCCTGTCTTCCTTTCATTGAGCCTGGTGTCAGGCTTTGGCATTTCAAAGGGGACAAGACCTTGGCAGAGGCTCTGTTGTCAGTAGCAGAGTGTTGAAAGGCAGATAACAAATCAGTAAGTACTGCAGTACCGTGAAGGACACCACATCATGCAAATAAACACACAAAGCACAAACAACAGAATGTACAGTACACACAGGGATACAGGCGCAGACTGCATCCACTCGGCACTGGGTGTAAACTTTGTCATTTTCTCTTTTTTTGTTTTTCCTAATGCAGCTTTTCGCCTCACTCACCTTGATATATTTCCCTTTTACTTTACAACTCTAACTACCATTTTGTCAACTTTCTTAATGAATGAATGAGTGGGTGGGTGATTGAGTGAGTGAGCAGACAAGTGGAGAATATTTAGTCCCCCGTTTCCTTGATTAGCTCAATCACTCACTCCTTCTGATGCACTTGACATTTTCACAACAAGTCATTCTGTCACCGAACAAGCGCCCTTGGTGCCAAAGTGCAAAAATGCTCCATCTGCCCTGAGTGGAACAGTGGAAGTGGAGAAGCAAGAGAGGGAGAAAGAAAAGCAGAGAGAGAACAGCCAACAATAATCAAGGAGGTGTGTGTGTGTGTGTTTGTGCATATGAGCTTTTTCCAGCAAAGAGCTGTCCATTGGAGAATTACTCACAGTAACAGGTTCCTCTGAGTGGATTGCCAAGGTAACGGTTTTCTGAGTCACATCTGCAGTGAAGAAAACAGAGAGGAGAGAACAAGATGAATAAGAGTGCTAACAGATTGAGAGCAAGAATGCCTCTTATCAGGAGCCGTGTATGCCAAGTGACAGTGCAGTAGCTCCTGCTGTTGGCGCCTCATCAAGTCTCCTACTTCTGACAAAGAGGAAATAATCTGATAGTTTGTAAAAGTTAATTACATCTTTTTTTTTTTTTTTTTAAAGTTGTGTTTATCAAAGCAACACAGTGACATGCAACAAACTTCACGTACCCCCTGATCACAGAGCACAGGCAACTAAAAGTCATGTACTAAATTTAATCCCTTAAAATCCTTGGAGCAAACAACACAATTTATGAATTCTTCCTTGATTGTGTGGGAAATATAATCCTAAATTGAGATGCGAAAGCCAAATCAACACCAACCACCAATCAAGGTGAGTCCTTTTAAAGGGATGGATGAGATAAGGCAGTAAAATAACGACGTTTGAGAGCCAGCGAGCCAGGAATGCAAAGTTCAAAACAGCCTGAACAAAGCCCAAGGGGAGTGCGAGTTTCACTCTCATGTTTATTGACTTAGACATTTAGGATTCAGACTAGATAATCAGAGCTGAGGTTGAACATGTTTACAACGCTCAGAGCACAAGACGTGTTTACCTTTGATTGGATTACAATTGTGCCATTACTTTTGATTCTCCTTTCATAGCATTTGCATTTGCATAGCAACCCATGTTTTTGGAGATAACCCAAAAAGACTGGGGAAAACCCTGTCCTGGAGCGGAGTTTAGTATCCACTGGGTTAATAATGTAAATCTCTTAAAATCGTTAACAAACATTGCAATGAGAACGAAACATTAATCTTTGGAAAAAAAATGAACTGAAATAAAAAAATAAAAATTTAATGTTCCAAAACAACTAAAGTTAAGCAATAATGATAACTACTTTAAAATGCTACAAAGAGAACTGAAAGTGAACTACAATACAAACAAAAAAATTTAAAGAGAAAATTGTTTTAATCTTCTTTTAATGAAAGTACATCCTGTTTTTTTTATTGTGTTGCTAATCCATATGTTGCAAAGATGTTTCAAAAAATCCTGATCAGGACTTTTTGTACATTTGGTCGATGGGTTTTGGCAGTTCTGGCAGCTGTTTACCTCTGCCTAGACCAAACCTACTCAATAGGTGTCTTGTACAGCAGCTTGTCATCAAGATACTGATGTTCACAGGAGGGTGGCAGACATAAGGAGTAAATGAGACTGTCCTGTCTTTAGCACGCTGATTACAACCATATGCTATGGCTTTCTTTCACTCAAAATGTACATCAAATTTATGTACCTTTGTATTTTTAATTATGCCGCTCAGTCTGTTACAAAATTACACTTTTCTTTTTTAAAAACACAAAAGGACTTCTAACACATTTTATAAACAGTTTTTCAGTGTTTTATGTATGTATTATTTGTATGCATTATTATTATTGAATTTAAGATACAATATTAAAAAAAGAATAAAGAAAGAAAATATAAACTATACTTAACCTGTGTTTAACATGTGGTTTGTGTCTGTTGCAGGTGTGAAATGACTAAGTAAGATGGTGTGAAAACTGGACAATTACGAGGTTCCATTTACCTCCAGTTCAAAGAAAAAAGAAAAAAAAACTCTTAAAATTTTAAAGACTTGAACATCAGCACTGTCCTCACAAAAAAAAAAATTCAAAAACAAACTCTTCCTTGACGATGAAAAAATCCCCTAATTCCCATATTGTCCATGTATGTTCAAAACGTTTTTTAAATTTGCTTTGGTCCGGGACTTTTAAAAAATTATTTCAGTAGTTGGATTGACACACTTCTAAAGTGTGATTTGTTTTTCATGTGCATTTGCTAACAGAAATCTATGAATGGGTTTCTTAGGTACTGTCAGGTCATGCAGTTTGCTCAAACCACTGCGTTTTTAACAGCACACAATTTTCACACATCAGTGATACTGTGGCATAACAGCCAAAGTAGTCTGACTTTGAAATGAAGTGCTGCCAGACACTATAATTTGTTAACATCAATTGTTTTGAGGGTATGTGTGTGCATGAGTGTGTTTTATCAGGCCCATGGCTTTCCAAAGGCCTGTGATGAGGAGGAACATATGGTAGTGTTCACTGGAAAGCAGCATTCTTTATCTTCTTTTCAATGGATCTCTCTGATCTGTCTCTCAATCTTTTATGCATCACTCTGCTGTACTTCACTTGATAAACAGTGCGAGTAATATCACACATATGCACTAGAACTGCATAGATAGCGTGAAAAATGACATGGCAATTTAAACATTAGATATCTATTATCCCACTGATTTTGTTTCACAGTCGTTTTATCTTAAAGACAACCAATTAATCTTGTTAGAGTAAGAATATCAGAGGCGGTGTTGAGGAGTCAGAGAGGACATCGAGCGAGGGAGGGAACGGAGGACAGAGCTAACCAACTGAGAGACACAAATGCCACAGAGGAGGAGGAGGAGGAGGAGGTGGTGGTGGCCGTTAATGATGTGTGTGTGTGTGTGTGTGTGTGTGTGTGTGTGTGTGTGTGTGGGGCTGCCTCTAAGAATAATGCATCATTGGTTGTTTTGCTGCAGTTTGGATTCACGAGACACATGGTATTCAATAGTTACGGTACCATGCAAAAAAAAAAAAAAAATTTTAGAAAATGTGTCTATCAGACGAGGATGGAGGTAAGACATCTGATGGGTTTCATAAAACTTAATTATCACTACTAAGTAAAAAAAATAAAAATGAAAAAAAAAAAGCTGTAAAACCTGAGTTTATAGTTTATATATTTCATGACTGAATTAAAAATGTTTAATACTGCTAAAAATAAGCACCACATGTAACAACAGTTTTAATGCTTATATGCTGTTCATATTGTCATGTGTCATTTTAGGGGGTGTTTTGCTGGAGTTGCTCGCTTCTCCCAGATACTCCAAAGTACATGTGCAGTAAATGCATGCTTTAACAATATTAACTAACCTGATCAAGATGGATTTTGATGCTGTGTCTAACCAGCAAATCCTGAAGGACAAGCATCAGTGCTCTGAATGATCTAACGGGTGCAGGACACAGAGCTGGGCAAGAGCCAGCTCCAATGCTCTCACTGTTGAGGTTAAACAGGCATAGACAGGCTCTTTTACCACAGTACAAAGGACGAAGGACAAATGCCACCACAGGGCTTTGAACCTTACAGAACATCCCTCCTGGGGCGTTTCAGCTGCCTGGCATTACAGAAGGCAAAAATCACACACGTACCCACTCGCTCATCATGAAGTGTATAATGCAACTCCTCTACTCTGTATCTTAATTCAATCTACACCTACATGCATGCATGCACACATCTGAACTCCAGGCAATACCCCTGCGCTGTATCTTAATTTGATCTGCACTCAGCTTGAACCTTTGTCTCTGCTTGTGCACAATCTGTGATTTAACAGGCAAAATACACACACACACACACACACACACACACACACACACACACACACACACACACACACACACACACACACACACACACACACACACACACACACACACACACACACACACACACACACACACGAAAAATTTGCTGGGAACCTATACAATGTCCTTCACATATATGAAGGCTGGCGCGAGCTCACACATGTACACACTCAGCGCTATACCCTGTTACCTCCAGCACAAGAAGGATCCTGAATAATGTATGTATCCAAATGAGCACTATAAAAAAAAGGAAATATTTCCCTCACCGCTTTTGTTTGACTCATCACTGTAATGCAGCATGGACCTCATCAATTGTTTACAAAAACAATTCTATTCTGCACTGATGCACCCCTTCACTTCATTACTGTGGCTATTATTCGGAGGTCCTAATGACATCGCTGGTTGCGGGTGCATGGGTGTGTGAAAGCCAACATATGTGTGCTTTTGTGTACAGGGCTAAAAAGACAGAGTACCCTTGTGCGGAAGGTCTTTGGTTAGGGGTTACTGCTGGGGATGGTGCAAGTGAGTGGCTGACAGGGGTTGGGGGAAGACACTGATTACATGCAATGAGATACCAGAAATTGCATTACATAGGGAATGGCAAACACCACACCACAACTGTTAGTCAGTACATAGACAACACTAACTAGATTACACTCACACAAAGTGATTATTTGATTACTTTAACATGTTTGAATAGGAAAATGCATCTTGATTTTGAGATTAAAGCCACCACTAAAATAACGGTTGTTGGTAACGACAAACACTAATCTAATTACAGTCTGTAAATGGGACCGAATTAACAACATATTCTGATGGTTTGTGTTGCTGGCTATATTTTAAGATGATAATCAGTAATGGGTTGCAGGAACCTTCCCAAAGCTGGTTCCAGAGCAGTATGGGCATATCCTCCCTCTAAATGGCTGATAATGATTGGCCTGCTGGTGCTTGGCCTGCTCTGATAACCCGCTCTGATTTTGTACGGTGGAAAATGAGTCATTTAAATCAACTGTTAGCCACCTGCTATCTGGGTGTTGTACTGCATTCCATCTGGTGGCAGAAATTAATGTGACATTTTGTCATTTGTGTCAAGTGTCATTTATTTATTGTCAAAGTCACCAAAAAGCACAGAGGGTTTTGAAGAGGTCTTATTCTGAGCACTTCCCCTTGTTTTCTTTGCTTTCTCTCTGTCTTCCCTCTCTCTAGTACTCTCATCACATTCATGTGTCCTCTCACTTAGTGAGTGGCTAGCATATTGTGAATACAGTCAAGGCTAAGACGTCGCTTCACTTGTATTTTCTATGAACCTTAAGTCTCGATAGGTTTTTGTCTGCTAACACAAAACGTGTAACAGGAATTTAATCTTTCTCTTATAAAAACATTTACCACATATTGAGTGTTTAGAACAGCATATTCATCATAAGCACAGGCTGGATAACTACAGTTTATATCGACCATCATTCAGAGTCGAAAAATATGCATGTAATTACAGAAAAATGTCACAGTTTGTCAGTTTATATTTTAATGTCATACATTTGTTCTAATCACAGACACTGATCATTTATTTCTGCACCCCCACTGATTTAAACCCATGGTTTACGTACAGAGCATGATGCCTTTAACATGTTTATCTACATGTAACCACGTGTAAACTGTAGATTGTACATGTATGTTTTCCATGTGAAACGTACAGGTACATGTGCAGGCTGTGAAAACAAATTTTCCCCCTGGGACAATAAAGACCATCTATCTCGTCAGCTTAACAAGTTGGGCAGTGCTGGCAAAACATACTGTTATTTTTCACAATTACTAGTTACTTTATTCCATTGCTTCCCCTTCATAAGTTAGTCTACTCCTTATTAAAATTAAATTTTAAGGACTTTGAAGTTGGGTTTTACAAAACATTATTTAAAGTGATTATAAAAACAGGACAAAGAGAAAGACAACTTTGTTTGAGATTTAAACCCAAATAGTTAAAAGGTAGCCTGTGAAGTTTTTGACCACTAGTAGTGCTATAGAGTAATGTTTTTAAGAGTGGGTCCACGTTTTGCTTTGCATGAAAGCGCACATAAAGCACACAGTAGGCAACAGGATTTACATCCTCACGTGGGTTTCACGCTATTTCAGTCAATGACAGTTGGTGGCGATAACGCACGGACAAACAAAGGCAAAGAACACTGGCAGGAACACTAGCTACTAAAGGTGGATGACAACAATCCACAATTTAAAATCCTTTAAATATCTTTAACGGTGTCCTGACTACTGCATGTTACTTTTGCTGACTGTTGTCATTGTATTTAGCGAGGAGATGTCTCAACCAAATCAGTACAACATGACTAAAAGCTGACTAAATTTAAAATTATAATTTTGTCAAAAGGCTGCAAATTAATTTAAATATGGCATGAAATGTGCGACTGTGAAATGTGAAACTGAACAAGTAAGAGACTACAAAAGAGAGGCAAAACTATGTCATGGGGTGTGGGAGGGAGGGTATGTGTGCTCATGTTTGCCAGTGACCCCTCCACACCTCTTACTGCATTAGGAGTATTAAAAACATCTGTGTCCGTTCTGCTCACAACTGGGAAAGCAGACAGTTAAGTGGAGATGGTCCTCCTACACCGAGAGAATCCACAGCGTCAGCAGGAATCATCCTAGAGTTTCTGGGATGTTACTGGCCAGTAATGTCAACTGACAGTTCTCAGGGTATTTTTTTTTTTTTTTTTTTAAAAACACCACAGAAACATTGCAACATCCAAGTCTCTGAAAATGAACTTTGGCTGTTTTGCCTTCTGTGTGACCTCAAATTGTATGAATCCCATTATATGATTAAAATAAAAGTGAAAGTCAGACTATGCCATGATTCAAAGTCAGCTCAAGTCAGCTTTGTTGCTCAGAACTTTTTTTTTTCCTTTTTCCCTCCACAGGAAACTAGCCGTTCGAATTGAATGTTTTAAGGGCTTAATACTTTGACTTGCTTAGAACCAAAGACTCTAGCTTACAGTTTTAAAGGTCCAATCCCTTTTTATTACCCTAGTTAATTGTTTGAAGGGCTCAATGTGTTCAAAATCCAGCTGTTGTGTCTATCGCTTAAAGGTTCCAAATGCAAAACAGAGCTGTTATAAGCATATCTCCATGTCTTAACGACATTTGATGGTACAATTTTATGATTTTTATTATTATTCATTTTATGATTACTATTGTCATTAGTAATAATAGTATTACAATTATTAGCATTGTTATTTGTTGTTTGTTGTTGAAACAGTACTTGATAGTTAGTAGACGATAGTTTTCACCGTATTGTTGCTTAGATACTAAAGAAGTAGTTGTTTACCAAGATTAAATTCTGTTTTTTTTTTAATCTTCTTAATTTTTCATAAAGATAGAGTTTGAAGTGGAGGCCTAGACCTAAGCACAAAGTGAATAACCACACATGAGAAAGTGTTTATAGTCCAAGGTGAATGGGATTGGAACATCACTCTAGATATTGTTTCACCCTATCCAATGTGATTTATTAAGGCCGGCACTCTTATTCAAATCTAAGAAAAGTATTCAATGTTGTGCACTCAGCCCGGTCAAAGGCCATTGATAGGGTTGAATGGAAATATCTATATTTAACCTCCAAAAGTTTGGCTTTAAAGACGAATGAGTTGCCTGGATCAAATTGCCTTACTCCTCCCCCCTTGCACCCGTAATCGCTAATAATACTCAGTCTGGTTACTTCCCCCTTGGAAAGTATACATACATATAATTTATAAAAAGATATACATCGGGATGGGCTAGAGTTTAAAGTTTCTCTCTACACACATTCTGCTTTTGTAAGTCTGCGATCCAGCTCTATCACTCCCCTGCATTCCAGATATCCCGTTTCAAATTAGAAAGATCTTCGGGTATAAGTTAAATTTACAGAAGAGTGAACTTTTCCTTTTAAATTCTGAGGCAGATGCACTTCCCTCTAGCCTTATAAGGGTCCAAGATGGTTTTAAATACTTAGGAAAGAGCAAGTGACCTCGATATTCAACGTCTTTTACAAAATACTTCACTGCTCTTCTTAGTAAGTGTAAACAGGATTATGAATCACTGGGCCTCCTTACCATTATCATCAGCGGGGCACGTTAACCTAATTAAAATGATAGTGTTGCCAAAGATTTTATCTCTCTTCCAAAACATCCCCATTCTAATTTTTTTTTTTTTTTTTTTTTAAACACTTGATAAAAGTATTATCCCTTTCCTATAGGGGAATAAATCTCAGGAGGTCTGGCTTTACCCAATTTCCTTTTTTTTTTTTATTATTGGGCATGCAACATCTAGACGTTAATTCACTGGTTCGTAGACATACCAGTTACAGGAAAGACAGACTGGAAAAGTTAAGAGTTCTCATCATGTCAACACCACTTGGGTTCAGTGGTTTGTGAAGCCTTGCCCCTTCTTAGTAATTATTTGAGTTCAAATATAAAAGTTAATCAGTCAATAAGAATATGGGCTTACTCATAAGACATTTCGGGCTGCAAGGAACTTCTACTCTCTCCCTATTTAAGTCAAATCACATGTTCCTTCCCTCCTGTAAAATACCCTACATTTAAATTATGGTTTAATAAAGGGGTTAGATCAATCAACAATCTATACACAGAAGATATATTTGCATCTTACTCTGACTTAGCCCAAATCTACGACCTACCAAAGAACCATTTCTTTTGTTACCTACAAATCAGAAGCTTTGCACAGAAGACATTTAATTCATTTCCAGAGAAGCCCGTAAAACCACGTTGGCCACATCCTTGAATTGAATTCAGACCGTAAAATACTGATATCAAAGATTAATGAGCTCATTAACATCAATCCACACTCCATTGAAAATTAAAAATGGCCTGGTATCTTGCAGTAGTTTTTACAGATGACCAATGGGACTGTCTTAGACTTGGTACACACATTGTCTACGTCCACTAAATGTGGCTTAATACATAATTTAACTAATGCTAGATTGGCAAAGATTTATCTGAACATTGAACCGTTATGCCCTCCATGTAGAGGCCAGGCAGCAGACTTGATGCACATGTCCTGGCTGTGTCTGAATCTCTCCACCTTCTGGATAACAATTTTAAAGCTTTTAGTGAGATGTTTGGAAACCAATTTGACCCTGATCAAGTGTGTGTCCTGTTTTGATTTGGCATCAAAGGAATCCCGTGCTCTCTTACCGAATAAAACCTGTGGTCATGGCTTCACTACACTCCTTGTGACACATTTGAGCCTTTTAAAATGGAAGCAACACACCTCAATCCTTTTCTCATTGGGTCAAAGATGGTAGATGGGAATGGGGATTTCAATTTGTCAACATATTTGACTCTTTATATTTAGGGGATGAGTAGGTGACTCGAAGTCAAATATACGTGTTTTGTATCTTCTACTCCTGTGGGATAAAAGCTTTGAAAAACAATGTGCTATATATTTACAAAATCTGATCAAAAAAATTAATTGCTCTAATATGATTATTAAACAGACAGAATTAAACAGACAAACTGATCCACTTTGATTCAATATTCCTACAATATCAAGGATTTGTTTTGTATAAGTTACAATTTGATAAAGAGATGAACTCCTCTGGGTTACCTACCATCCATTCTGATGTATTGTAATTTGTTCCAATGTATTGTTATCATAATTTTTCTGATTCAATTTAATCACAAAAAGGGGCCTAACTTTTTCTACCACATCTTTCACTGATCTGTATTTATGCCCTTTAAAATCTCCAGGGTGAGTTTTAAACTCAGCGTCGTAACAGATGCTCTGTTTTTGTGTCCATAAAGACACAATCATAAACATGACCGACTACTAGAATCACAGAAACAATACTCATAAACAGGACATAGCACTTTCCCATATGTATCGGTCTCACTTGTCAACATGGGTCTCCATTAAAATAGCCATGAGCATTTCATCAAGGCTCCATCTCAAGTGATTACTGACCCACTGACAGGAAGCCCAGAGACTCACTTTTGATTGACATTACCTTAAATCAGTGAATTTCCGAATTTCAGTCATAACATGGACAGTGTATCTCTTATCTCTAACCTCTCTGTTGCAGATCTGAACTTTTGAAAACAGGGTCTAGAGATACTGAGCTGACCATAGCCAATAATGAAAAGCTACATTGTGAAATGCTGGTCCAAAATTTCAGGATGATGATTGAAATATGTAACCATTTAAAACACTACAAGGTACCTCTGTTTTCTCATGTATTCAGGTGTGTGTGTTTGTGTGTGACCTCGTGGTCGTTGTAATGGTACTCACAGCTGGCACTGGTCTCCTTTGATCCCCTTGGTAGTGCAGAAGCACTTGCCAGTTAACACCTGGCACACACTTGCATGACCATTACACTTACAGGCTGGAAGGGGCAGAGAAACAGATGGAAAAGAACATAGGGGATAGAAACAGAGCAGGTCAAAGAGAGAACAGAGGGACAGAGACATTACTGATTAGCACTACATGTAGCAAAATAAGTGGATAAAGTAAGAGTTAGATTTGTATATCCTTGTGTACATGAACATGATCAGTTAGACCTTTCCAGCCTTAGTTTAAACCGGTGAGTTCAGGATCTCCTGAGGGCACAAAAAACCCCACAATTCCCACAGTCTTGGACACAACAGTTTTATTTCCCTCTTTTAAGCAGTAGCCTAGCAGTTTCCCATTGTTTGCGGTGTTTCTACTAAGCTAGGCTACCAACATGTCTTCAGCTATACTTAACACACACGAGATGAAATTGATATTGATCTGGGTGAGAGGGTAAACAAGTGCATTTTCCCAAAAGATTGGCTGAACTTCAGATGAAGAAAAATGTGTGTGACATCCATTCATGTTTGTATTTGCAGGACAAAAAATCTGACCTATTCCTTTCAGTTCACTCTGCTGAGAAGGTCTATTACAGTTCCTTCTCCTTCCCTCTTGTTAGAACATTTCCCAAGATGGTAAATATGAGTATTTCAGATGACAGGACAGCTTTTAACTGGGTGTCATCGCACTCTCTCCTACAAGTCTTGTTACTGACAGATGGTGATACACAGATTGAGTTTTACTACATGTAGGTCACACTGAATAGGGTTTTTCTAATTGCCCAAACTAACAGTGATTATACAATAACTATCTTTTCTTCAAAAGAAAGTATGGATATATTCGCATGTACTAAGAGAACATAATTATTTTGAGTCATTTCATCCCCCAGGCTCCTAAAGAATTCACAGAAGCTCACCTGTGTAGTTTCACTTTACAGGTTTTGGCTGTAGCCTATACTTTAACAGATGGAACCTGAGACTTTAGAGCTCCCAGATGTGTATGTGTTTATGTGCGTATGGCTCCTATGTCTGACAATTCAAACATTAGCCAGCATGTAATTTCTCAGGAATGCTATTCATGTCTCATAAGGGATGAGTTTGGGTAAATCTCCTCTTGAAAATGAAACTGTATTGCCAGTCTTCAGTCAATCTGCAATTCGTTTCATAGAAAGACACCCTCAGACAGTTATCAAATACATATACAGTCACTTTATATTTGATTTAATGTCCATCCCTGTGGTGAATTTACACCCATTCTCCACATTACATTCAGTCAGCATTATGTGCTTTTGCTTTGAAAACAGGAATGCTGTATAAATATAGGTTGCAGTCACGAAAAAAAAAATTGATTCTGCATTGAACGGAAACGCAGATAATAAATCTACTCCATCTAGGATTCAAAAACTCAATTTGCCTTTAAAACTTCGATGTCTCCTCACCCAGCCAACCAGCTCTGTATGTACATGCCTGCTTGCATGTATATCCATTAATCCAAAATTAAAGATACATGATGTATACACGTTCCTTTTCTCTACAAGGCTGTGTATTACGGGTTGAAAACCACAGTAACACACGAGGTGAGTATTCGACCTTCAGCTTCAGCTGCAGTTCCCGCAGAGTAGCACATCTGCTCTACGCTCACTCCAGTGTAAGGAAAACACAATTAAACTTGACATTTTTCTGCCATTGACTCGCAGAATCGAAAATAAGCCCGCAGGCACTAGACATCTATTTTGGCTTTGCTTAAAACCAACATATGGAGTAATATTTTCATTAATCGCACATGACAGACAAATTGTCACGAGCTCTAATCAATACACAATAGTGCCCTCTGTTGGTTATGATGCTGTATTACTGTAGGTTTATCACGCAACATACTAGTTAGAATCCAATAAGAGGATGTCTTTCTTCTTAAAGCTTAATTATAATTTACAAACACCATTTCTAGTACAAAATAAAGGAAAATACAAACGATAATTTGAGTTGTATTTGTTTACAATATGTTGTTTACAATGCATACAGACAATTGGGAAAAGGTTTAAGAGGTTTCGCGTTAAAATACATCAGTTGACTGCTTCACCAAAACAATAACAAACAAATCCATCAAGTTGTGTGTGTGCAGAATAAGTCATTTCTGTGGCGATCCAGAACTCACCCTGGCATTTGCCGCCATTTGTCGGGTCTCCATGGTAACCAGGCATGCAGGTCTGACAGTGCGGACCAGTGGTGAGGTTACGGCACTGTTCGCACACACTGCCGTTCACACATGTGCTGTGGCCATTGCACTGGCATGCTGCAGAATAGAGAGAGAGAGAGAGAGAGAGAGAGAGAGAGAGAGAGAGAGAGAGAGAGAGAAAGGTTTTGCAATTGCAGGGTCAGAGTCAGTTTCATTGCTTTAACTTTCTGCAACTGCCTTTCATATAGATATTTAGGAAATAAATGAAAATCATATTTCAGATCCTGACACATTGAAAATCTACATCCTTATTGTGGATTATACTGGGGGGGGGCAAGATGGATGAATTCCTCTAACATCATGCAGTCACAATCAAGGCACGTAGGTGCCTGTTTTACAGTGATTTTTGAACGTCTTCTGTCACACAATCATTTTGATCATCCTCCCTGTAGCTAATTAACAGCTAGGATTTGAGACCAGCCCAACACAACTTACATCTAGGGTTGTCTAGAAAATCAACAGACCCATTAGAGCTGTCAGCAGCTTGGATCTGCCATGTCATATTGCATTTAGTCAGATCTGCTTTTTAAAATATTCCTAAGGGCTTCAACTTTTAATGATCCAACATCCATGTGTCCTATTGGAATTACAGATTGGACATCTAATGGAAAAGAATAGAAACATAAGAAGTGTTTAGTTTATGTAAGACTGATTCATTAGATAACCCTGTTTATATGGATTCTTCAGCCACAGTACGTTGTGTAGCACACAGCCTTCAAAAGGTTGTTACAATTAATTTCACCTTTGATGTTAGACACAACGTTCCATCTCTACTGCTGAAATCTGCATGACAGTAGGGCAATAACTATAATTCAGTGCAGTGAAAATGCACTCCTGCCTTGGTCACTGCCTTTTGCGCCTTGAACAATTTAGTATTTCTGAGGGAAAAGGGAAAAACATTTCATAAAGAAAAAAAAGCAACAACAATAAATGTAAAAAAAAAATGTAAATGCAATCAAATCAAAGACACTGAGGTTCAGGCTAATTATTACCATAACCCTTTAAATAGTAACTTTCAGACTTACTAAATTATATGAATCTTACAAAATGAAATATTTCTCAAGGTTTTTACACATTGATGACACTGAGCCACCGCACACTCCTCACATTCTCAAATTACAACTAGCTGTGGGTGTATCATCATTTTAGATGACGTGGTTGCATAGACTGGGGCTTGATGAAAGCATTAAATGACATACTAGCGTAGGATTTCATGGAGTCAGCAGGGAGGGATTAGTTTGCATAGGGAAACTGTAACAGGATTCCTTGATAAGAACATCTTTTTAAACTTAAGACATTACTGTCAATGGGTAATAACAGCCTCTCACACAGATATACTTATGACACAGATCTGTAATTTCAGTAAGAGGGACAGGAAGTGGATCCCTTACCGGGGCATTGAATGAAGGCCCACTCATAGCCCTTGTCTTTTGGGCAGCTGCCTGGCTCAAGGGTCATGTCCTGGGACTGGCCCTGCTGGCCCTGCTTCGCTGTTCTCTTCATGGGCCCCCGGTACGAACCCTCCATGCACAGACCCTTCCCTGTGCTGCTGGGATCTCCACACCAGCCGCACTCAGGTTGCTCCAAGCATTGGGAACATGTCTGCAGGCCTGAACAGTTCTGGGCTAAAGCAGAGAAGGAGCTTTTGTTATATTTCTCACCAGCAAGTTTTGGCTCCCTTCCCAAATTATTTAACCTCCTAAGAGTCAAACTCTTGAAACCAACAGCAGTAGACAAAATTCCGCAGCAAAAACAGCATCGGTGCAATGTTGCAGCAAACAAAATTTTGCTTTCAGGATTTTATTTTGTAATATTTTCGCCATTTGTTAGCCTCTGCAGGACCTTCAGATTAAAGGAGCATTAATGTTCTTTGTACTGAGACATAAAGTGGTTATCTAAGGAGCTTTGATGGATAACAGATTCAAGAGCAGATAAGATATAAGACACAAATGTCAAGCATTAAGCAGGTGATGGAGAGGGGGTAGCCGTAGAATGGGACAAAAATACATGTAAGAAAACCAGAGTTAGTGAAAAGTTTGTGATTTGAGCAAAGTTCGATGAAAGGCTTAAATGTCATGTGTGAACTGGCACCTTGCTCTTAACTCAGAAACCCAAAGGGAGCGTGTGAGCAATACTTGCTTGTCGGATGTGGGACAAACTTTTAGGCCACTAAATTGTTTGACAAGTTTCAGTGTTGCCACTTGCATTCCAGACAGACACTTTAGAGGAGAAATTTCACTACTATTTTGAGGAGACAAACTTTGAGTGCTTTACCTCAGTTTATGTCAAACAAATCTCCAGCTA
This sequence comes from Xiphias gladius, assembly GCF_016859285.1. Lineage (NCBI taxonomy): Eukaryota > Metazoa > Chordata > Actinopteri > Istiophoriformes > Xiphiidae > Xiphias > Xiphias gladius. Next base: position 11,178,806 of record NC_053408.1, on the reverse strand, counting down.
TTCTGCTAATGGATGTGAAACCATGACAACACAAGAGCCATAAGTACAAAGTAAGGCCATTCAAGTTCTGTTTTGATGACGGGACGTAAGTGGCACATTTTTCAGGAACATGCTATTTCTGAGAAAAGAAGTGGCAGGCTGATTACGACGACACAAAAGCATCTTGAAACACAAAGTCTGCCATAAAAACAAAACACACATCTTACGCATTGGATTTTGACAAACAAATCTTTAAGGGTGAACATGAATCACTAAATCTGATGCTGTAACCTAAATTGGTTGGTGACGACTATGACTGGGTCTGTACAGCAGAATAAGTGTGGTTCCATCCAGTGTAAACAGTTTTCACCAGACAAGCAAATATAACCGGCATGCCTGGCCCAGGTTCCCCGTGACAGCCCTGACAAGTCTGAATTTATTTATGGAAGCTTTCAAGGCCATTTTAACATGTAAATGAGTTTAAATTCAAATCTGTTTGCAGCTGTAAATTATATCAAAATATGACTTTTGAGGTCAAACTACAAGATCAGCTTTGATAAGATCAATTTATTGTACATCCCACTGCATGTCTCTTGTGGTTATATTTACTTTTTATCTATCTGTGTCTGCAGGGTGTTTCAGCGCTTACAAAAGTACTTGGCTGGATTGCACCAAGACCACAAATATTATTTATCAAAATGAAGACCTTACCACTTCAATATCTGGCTTATCATTTCTGAGAGCAATGTGAGCAAAATCATTTTTTTTCTGTGACTTGTTATCTCTTTTAATGCACCCAGCAATCAACAGATGACAGTTGCTGCTTTAGATCAACAAGTATCCACCATGTGGACTCTGCACAGAAGAGGCAGCCAAGCCAGGCCAGCATCTGAAAATACGTTGGAATCTAGTTCTTAAAGACCAAAGCGTACTTGTGAATATTGTGATGGATGAGATTTGGTATGATGACACTGCAGTACTTACTAATGGTTCATTTGCAATAAACTCACCATTAAAGCAACTAATCAACCAATAACAAGGGGCTGCCCTAATTTTAACAACTGTCTCCAGGCGAGGGCTGCAACTAATGACTAGTTTTCAAAATAAGTTAATCTGCCCATTATTTTTCTATAGAATGTCAGAAAATTGTGAAAATTGACCTCTATAAATTCCCAGAGCCCAGGGTGACATATTCAAATTGCTTAGTTTTGTTCCAGCAACAGTCAAAAACCAGAGATTAATTTTACTGTCATGTACCATGTGACAACAGAAGGCGGTAAATCCTCACATTTAAAGAACTGAAAAACTGTAAATGTTTGGCATTTTTGCTCTTAAAAATGACCCCAAAAAAATTAATTAACAGAGAAGTTGCCAGTTATTCAATTTTAAATCGAACAATTGTTTTAAGCTCTACTCACATGCTCAACAGCATTATGTGCAGAACCTGAAAAAGTGGAGGTGGTGTAGGGAGCATACAAGCAAGTTCTAATATAAAAGATTACATCAAGGACCAAGGAAATGCTCTGAGGTAAAGGGAAAGCCAACGTGACAGCATATGTTTAAAATTCTGTCTGAAGTAAATGCAGCTTCAGGGGATTTACTTTTTTTGACCCCTTCCTGATGAAACAAATGGACAGTGTGTTCATGGCACAGATGACCGTGTGTCTGGTTTGGATGTTTGATCTGGCAAGATATGGCTACACAGAAGCTGAAGATGTATTTTGGATTATTAATTACACGACAGAAAGAAAATATTAGATCAAAGCCATAAATAAAGTTAACAAACTACTACTCACTATTCTAGCATCTCACAAGTAAAAACCTCAGATGTGCAAAATTAGATTACTCTCTACTGAGAGCAACAAATACAACACTCACAGTCATCAGTCACAGTCTGCCCTTTCAAGGGCAGACTGTGATACAGAGGTAGTGATACAGAGTATTTTATCCTAAGTCTGTGTTTTTAATTGCATTTATGCAGTGTACTCAGCTTAAAGCACACATCGCTAATGCACTGATAATGAGGAGGAATGTTCTACTAGGTGAGATAATTCAGGACAGAAGTGGCGATTGAAAGTTTGAGAGTTAGTGTGAAGGAGCAAAGTTAGACAGAACAAACCGAAAGTGAAGAAAATACAGAGGGAATGTTTAGGACAACCTTCTCTGTCCTTCATGCCTTAAGGGAAAACTTACTGAAATGCCTCTGTACTACCCAGCACCAGCAGACACAGAGAATTTGAGACTGTACCCGTGGGCTCCCTAAATTTGTTGCTCACTAAACTGATCAGAGAATGTTTTTACGATCTGACACACCTGCACGTATATTTCATACATCACGCAGAAACAGCAGCATCGACCTGAACAACTACACTGACCTTCAGATAAAGGAGCTCTCTGATCGACTTAACAATGTGCAGTGAAAATATGGTTAACAGTTTCACCTCTGTGCTAGCCCATGTTAACTTTGGGACATGATGATTCAGAGAATAGTGGAAGCAGCTGTGTTTTGTTCATGTTTATCTATCGTACCATGATGGCTAACAGCTTTATTATTATTGCTGCCCTCCTCTTCATTGATTTAACACGTAATATTATATGATGACTGAATTGATGAAATAAAATTATTCAAATTAACTTATTTTCGCAAAAAGACCTTTCATGTACTATTGTGTGCTACAGTGAGCTGTGCTGGACGAAATGGCTACAAATTGTACAGTAGGAGAGTTTGTGAGAATCCAATGTTTGTGCTTGTTTTTAAAGGGAGTTTTGCTCTCTAAAGCAGCGTTTTCCAAGCTTTTTAGGCTCGTAACCCTTTAAAGCAAAGTAAACTCAACACACGACCCCTTATCAAATTTTACAATTTTCTATGAGCTGTGAGCGTTTCAAATAAGGCTAGATGAAATGGCCAAAAAATAAAATCTGGCCTGGGGCTTATTCCAATTTTAATAGATTTTTATCCCTGCAAGACTCACACGTTTGAAACATCTGTTTTTTTAGCACTTAATGTGCATTACAGTTGAGCAAAAATCATAATAAAGACCCGAACTGCTTGCAAAGCTAGCGTCATCTCACCACTTGTATCGAGGGCAGCAAAAACAGACTTTAAGTGGAGTTGTATACTGCTGAGTATTTTCATTGATTGTTTTACAGTTATTAATTTCATGAACTTTGTAATGCTATGAGGAATCTGTTAATGCAATAGAAGCCAAGTTTATTCTAAAAGGTAGTATATTTTACAATTAAGTTGATCATTAGATTTATTTAGTTAAAGCACTGCCTCCTGCTCTGCGTTTATTTCTGACATTAATTTAAAGAAGGCTTTGGTCTATTATTATTTATAATGTGTAAATGTGCATAATGAATGCATAAGTGGGATGTAAAAAATTCATCTTAGACATTTGTATTCACCATATAACTGCACTGTGGGTAGTCAATTTTGCAGCACGAAAGGCTCGTCCTTGAGTTGCACTGCCTCAACACTTTAGGGGTTCCAGTGGACTTAAAACATACAGGAGTTTCTATTCAAACATTCATATTTATAGTACCATATGTACAGGTATTCCCATTATGCTCTCCTCTCAGTCACGGAGTATTTGTAGCCATCTCTGAAACTGTTCTGTGATGCATGACTGTTTTTAAACTACTTAACGGCAGCTAATGGTAAAAAGTCCATCTGCAGCTTGGTCAATAGGGAAATGTAACAGTTGGGGCGACTATATGCGAGAGTAATTGGCCATTACGAACCAAAAACAGCTTCCAAAGCCAATCACAGGAAACTAATACCATTTTCCCTCTGACACAAACACCTTCCACTTTAAGCTGTTTTCCTGCCTTAACCTTCTTTCTCTCTGTGATGAATATTGACTGCTTACAGAAGCCAATCTGGGAGCCAATCTGGGAAAGCTTAGTGCCAGCCACCTTAATGCCAGACTATAGACTTCAAAGAAGCCTCATCTAGATTACATTCAGTGAAAGACACTTACCCACACAATCTCCAGTCTGCCACTCCAGACACTGGCCATAGGGAAAAGAGATGACATAGGCAGTGGAGTCGACACAGCGCTGCGCACTGCCGCACCACATACACTCCATGGCCTGGCTGGTACAGTTAGCACAGTTGGTGTGCAGTGAGCAAGGCTTCTTACAGGATGGACGGGTACTCTGATTGGGGTTTCCTGCAAAGGATATGACAAAAGGAACAGGAAGAAATAAAAAAGGAAGGACGGTGATTTTTTTTTTTTTTAACAAATCACGTTGTATGTCCCGTATAATGTGAAAATCTTCCCAAAGAAATAACATATTCATGTAGTATATGCATGCTGGTGTCTCTCACCAGTAGCTTTTTCACAAATGAGGCCATGGGCAGTGGCAGTGCATGGATTGGCTCTCAGGCCTGAAACCTGGGGCTCCTCCAGGTAGGCACAGAAACCAGAGTCACTGGGCTCGCCGGGCAGCCAGCGCAGGCTGCTGTTGGTGAAGGGGGTCATGTCCTCCCAACCCCAGTACGACACGTTGATTTTCCTCAGGCCGACCCAGGGAGACAGCCGCTGCGGAGACACGACAAAAAGCTAAACACACCAAGGCCTGAGAAGCCACTGGATATTCAAATGTTAGATAATCTTTTTAACTCTGCCCCCCTTTCTGCTCAATCGAGCTATTCAAGAAATGTGTGGCTACTGCATTTACACCTGGGAACCAAGGATACCATTAAAACTCTAATGAAAATAGGGGACACACGCATTTTGAAACTACATCACAGATTTCCCTTAACTTGTTGATATATTTGCGCTTTTTAGTATGGAATAGAAAACTTAAAATTTGGAGAGCGATTCTGAAGTTATACTCTGATCCAAGTTAAAACTAAAAGCAAACCAGACTCTGCAGTGAGTGCCTTAGATACTGTAAGTGCTTATGATTTGGCCGTGGTTTGTTATTAAGATACACAGAAGAAACTGTAAATAACAAAATGTTACTATGGCAAAACAAAGTAAAACAAAACTAAGTGAGGTGTTATTATCACAGTCTGACTCATCAAGTGCAGTACCTCAAAAACAAGACTACGTAGAGTCTGGCATTGCTGTCTACTTATAATTGCGTCATAGTCAATAACAAACCATATACTTTGTGGCACTGCCAGTTGAAAACAATCTAATGAAATTACTTTTTAAATAAATTGAATCTCTTTATTTATTTATGTTTACCTTGTCTTGTTGCTGGAGCTTCTTGAGCTCTTCAAGTACAAAGTCCACTTGTTTGGAGGTGGTGAGTGAGGCGATGTTTCCATTGAGGTTCTTGCAGTAGTGTTGGGCGTTGTCATAACTCTCACGGCTGGAGTTGATCCTCAGGCAGGCCTCCCCCACCTGGCTCCAACCCTCACTGCACTGTTGAGCTGGAAGGAAGATGTAGTATGACGACAAGAGGGCGACACTGGGCCAAAATATGTTGGATGTTATTGAAAACATAGGTCTACTCTCCCCCAGCCTTTGTAAGTGAAACTACCTAGACAGGACTGGGACTTACAGGAACTTTTATTAAAAAAAAAAAATTAAAAAAAGGGATCAATAAAATCAGAACATTAGTTAAATACTGCTCAACAGGGGGTACCATGCCCCACGAAAAAAAAGACGTCAAGTATAGAGCACGGGCTAGTCAGCAGATTGCAGGAAGTCTGCTTTCTCCCAAACCACAAGCGACTAATGATTTAGTAGGTTACTCTATATGTACGTATGTGTGGATGTCACAGATTTAGCAGGAGTGTAATCTGCCCTTATTTGCCTTAGCAAGATGGAGTGATCCGGAAGCAAAATTGCCTGTTACTTACTACTTCTCATAAAAATATGGTGGATGCTCATTCAGATGTATGCATTTGGGGGTGCGAATCATGCAGTCGCTGCATGATTCGCAGAGGCATCAGACACACACATGCGCACACAGATATGATTTGCAGCTCCCACTGCTGCAACGAGCCCTTAGGTGACAAGGCTTCATGAACTGCAAATTGTGGATAAAGTGACAGCACCATTTCTTCAGATTCAGCCAGAGTCAACATTTGGGAGGAGGGAATAGAGGATGAGAGGTAAACTAAACACACTGCCAGACCTGATAAACACCATCAGGATGACATCTTGAGGTACATCTCTGAATAAAAGAAGCTGTGTGTTAATATGATGTATAGGGGTAAAAGAAAAAAACTCCTCTTTGTAAATCATCCTTAACCTCTACTGAAATTACTTAAAGTATTTTATCATGACATTTCTTAAGTTGGGCAAATAAACCAAATCCTGATAGCAAAAAAAAAAATCAATGAATATTTGTTCAAATATTCCCTTTGAATCTGAAGGACAGTGGTGCCATTCATTACAGTGAACACAACATCATCTCACAACGTAAGTGACTGTTGTGTGTTATGAAGTGCTCACTCGCATCAATTTCTAACATACTTACTGAAAACCTGACCCTCTGGTCGCGCATGTTCGAGAAATGAATACAAAGCATTCAATAATAAAGCGCGTGTCCGTGTGTATGGGAATGGGCTTGTAGTTCCATTGTCGTTCTTACCAGGCAGAGCATGGCACTCTGGCTGATTCTGGTCCCACTGACAGTTGAGATTCAGCGAACAGCTCTTGCAGTTGGCAAGCTTGCTGCACACCTGCTCGTTCCGCACTGGACACTCAGTGAAGTTCTTCACGTTCTACAGTGAGAGGGGAGAGAACAGAAAAAGACGGGAGGGCGGTTAACAGAAGCTTTAAATTTAAGATGGGTTAGAAGGTGTTGTCATTTGTTCAGTCAATGTACATAGTAAAAAACAGAGTCCTCTTTGTCCTATGATACAATGGATTTCTCTACAACGGGCAACATGCTGTGAGGACAGTATGGAGTGCTAGTATCACTATGTAAATAATAATAATAGCACGTTATAATCCCAATATCCCCTCTTCACAAAATCTTGATGGGTGTAAATGTTTGTGCGCGCATGTGTCTGAGTGATTCTCAGACTCTGTCTGAGTGAGGGTTTCAGGGAGCGAAACACAAGGCCAGAAGCTCTCTGATGCCCCCTGTTGGGCCACTCACCAGTGTACAGTTGCTGGAGGCAGAGATGCACTTCTTGTCATCACACCACTGGCATCCGTTGGTGTTGGCTGTACAGCTAGCGCAGTCTGAGAACCGGTAGCACCGCTCGTCCACTGTGACTACAAAGAGATGCCGAGAGGAAAAACAGAGTGAAAGAACGAGTGTTTGTGTTTGCATTTGGTGCAAACAGGTTTTGTATTTCTTTTTAAGTGGTTCTTTAGATATAGAAAACTTGTGAAAAATACAGTTACTTTGTAACTCTCAATTTGAAAGTAATTAGGTGACAGCTTTAACTTAAAAGAAGGGACATCCTGTTTGTGTAACAAAGAATTTATCACTAAAACAACATTGGCAGTTATTTAGATTCACTGAGACGACATCTCTGTGATCTGACGGAGGGTTGAAGAAGAGCAGATAGCCTGGAAAATTTTAATTTCTGCACTTAAAGTGGACCAGCAGTCATTCTTTAGCAGATCTGGAAAGGAGGAATGAACCAGAAATTAAAGTTTGGATAAGTATGCAGAAAGGTTTGGATGTTTTTCTCACCAGCTTTAGGGGGGCAAAATGGGGCAGGGGTGAGGCTTCCATTAGACATGCTGGGTTCCCAGGGGAGACAGCGGCCTCTGCTCCAGATGCAGCGGACCCCTGGCCCAGCCTTCACACACCCTGCCTCTGCCAAGAAGGCCTGGCAGCTGGGGGGTCGGTAAACAAGCACATCGTTGAGCAGCACACCGGAGAAGCCCCCAAACACATACATGGACCTAGTGAAGAACACACAGGAGAACAGAGGGTATAAATTAAGCTACAACATAAAGATCAACTTGAAAGTTCTATTATCGTATCCTTTGTAGTTTTTAGCTTAATAAAATTCTTCAGAAGGGAAAAATCACTCAGCAAATACATGCAACACATTAATGATAACTACAAAGCAGGTAAGGTGATGTGAGGACTGTGTCTGAAAAGCAGCTACAAAAAAACGTATTAAAACTTTAAATGGATTTGATTTCATTATCACTGCAGTGAACATTTCTTCACCAGTTCTTGCTATAATTTCTAGTCAGATATTGTTAAGATTTTTAAATGTGGACTAACAGAAGTTACTGAAATCGCAGCAAACAAGCTCTCCCAAATTACTGAGAGTACTCAAATTTTAGAATTAAATCAATATACCTCATTCATATTGTCTAAAGCTCAGTGCAGACCACGTGCAGTTGGTGCCCTTGTAGCGTGCATTGGTGCCGCGCTTAGACCCTCTTATGACAAAATTTACAGATGCGGAAAGTATAACACTAGCCTTCAAAAGACTCACCCATTGCTGACCACTGCAGAGTGACCAAAGCGGTTGACATCCCTGTGTAGGTCTGGTTTAGGCAGGACCCTCCACTCATCGCAGGCTGAGGAAAAGAGGAGACCATATGTAACAGAGTGCTTGGTTTGTCTGTGTGCTTACATTAAATTATAAATGTATGTTACACACATAGTTCTGTCATTTATTTTCATTATATCGTCTTTTATAATTATTGATTCTGTTGAGAATAAAGTGGATAATTATGAAGATATAGATGATGATTGTGATGGAGGAAAGAGACCCATAAAACCTCATTAACTCCATTAACAATTTTTTTTTTTTTTTAAATCAACATATACATAGTAGGTACTAAAGCACTTCAAACCACACTTAAAAATTAACTATCTGAAGTACTTTCATGTATAAGATTGTAGTTTTCACAAACTTAAAATGAGATGATGAAGTGACATGAGAGGGTTTTTAAACAAACATTTTTCAAGTTGGATAATAACACCACTAGAGAGGTAATTATTCAAAGTGGGACGTGATGTCAAGAATAATATGAGTCCTACCAATGTCATAGGTAAGGAAGTCAGCAGAGAAACATTTGGCCCCATTGCTGAGTGATGTGTCGTTGTGTGTGTTGCCACCAAAGATGAGCAGGGTGCCGCTGAGGAGCACAGCTGAGTGCAAGTACCGTGGATATCCGCTCTCTCTCAGAATGAACCTGAAACATATGCATGACAAGGGTGTCAAGGACAAGCTAACAAGAAAAACATGTTATGCGGTGTCATACACACAGACTGGAATACATGATGAAAAAAGAAAGCAGAATATGAATGCATGTGTATGTGTTGATTTACCACGTCCGGCTGTTAACGTCATAGCGGTAGAGGTCATCAACAAGGCCGTATTTGTTGGCTGGCAGTGCCTTATAGCCTCCGTGAACATACACACTGCCGCTGGAACTGTCATATGTGCTGCTGTGGCCGTAACCTCCCTGTGGAATGGCTCCCTTGGTCTCAGGCACCAACCACGTGTTGGATCCTGACAAGAAAGCATACGGAGCAGCTTATAGTGCAGAAGAAAAAATGTCCTTCAAATCAAAAAGCTTTTTTTTTTTCCCCAACAAATTATAGGAATCAAATGATAGAAACATTTTAATAATAATCATTTGGAAACAGCTATGCTCTCACGTGCTTAAAATCTTGTAAACAACAGATTGGCAGGAATGGTTACCATTTTTTTTGTTGTGGGCACTTGATACGATTTCTAGGCCTGGATTTTCAGTTTTTTTAAATTGTTACATCTCATTGACAACAGAAAAATATGCCACGGATCTTCTTAGCCTCTAATATGCAAAAATTCAATAGTGAAATTTGTTGTTCTGGCATGTCCTCAATAAACAACGGATTCCAAAGCTCACACACACACACACACACACACACACACACACACACACACACACACACACACACACACACACACACACACACACACACACACACACACACACACACACACACACACACACACACACACACACACACAAACTGAACATAACTGCAAAATTGAAGATACTAAGGATGTCTGTTGGTACTTTCAAACACTTAGAGGCAGTGCTACTCATCAAAAATTTGCTAGGCGTGAAATTATTTCTTTGTTGAATCCTTCTCAATTCAAGTCAGATTCTCTTCAGATCTTAAATTATTTTGCAGATTATTTTATTTTATTTTCTATTTATTTCACCCATACTTCTGTAAATGATGAAAGTCAAGAAGCCATGTTTAAGTTTAAGTTCCAGGTGGACACATTTTCCAACAATGTAACAAGTGTCATGTGATGGGAGACAAAGAGAGTGGGAAACAAACAGTCTAAAATCTAAACTGTCTGAACAAAAGTTGTGACTCACTCAGGTTGTACTCCTGAATGTTGCTGATGTAGCTGTAGATGGGTGAGTAGCCAAAGATGACCAGCATGATGGCCTCGCCACCCTCCAGCAGGACACAGTGGGCCGAGTGTCCCTCCACAGCGTAAATCTGAGCCTGGGCCGGTGGGCCAACCACAGGGTTTCTCCGCTGCCACGTCCGACTGGGCACGTTGAACACCCACAGCTCATCTGTCACATTCCCCCAGCCGGCCTCCAGTTTCCCACCAAACACATAGATCTCATCCTGAGAAGAAGAGGAGAGTTTGGTTTCAGTGTGTTTCAGAATGTAGCCATGTCAACCAAGCATGCAGAGAGGCTGGTGCAGGCTCTAACTAAAGTGAAAGAAGCGCTACAGTTTATGAAAACATAACATGATGTAAAATGTGTCTTTCAAACAAGCTAGTGTTTCGTTTAAATTCTACTTCACATTCAGCTTATTGAGCCACGACCCATAATTTCCCTGCGAAAGCAACGGTTGTGGTTTCCTTTTGTGTGAGCAAGCTTTTTACTGCTTTTTCAACCCATCTAATTCTCCTTCCCTCCTAGTAACAGTTGCGGTTTTGAGGCACACGGTTCTGTTTATGTGTGTTTACCTGGTAGGCAGCGAGTGAGTGGCCGTATCTTGGCACGGGGCCACTATTGATGGGAACTGTGTTCCAGATGCCACTCTCCAGGTTGTAGCTGCAGAGTAAAGCAACAGATCATAACTCACCGTATATATAAAATCTGTACAGAACACAAAATGCATTTAGCTTGTCCCCCTGTTACTTCACATAAATGTATTTATAACTTATGATCAGCTGATTAAATCAAGGCAACCAACAGATAGAAGTTTCCTTCATGCCAAAGGTACCAATTTAGTCTTCCAGTCACAAAAAGGGCCTTTGTTAAGCTAGATGTTTTGCACACTGATTAATACAGAAAAAATGAATGTTTGTAGACATCCACGATAAAATAGGGCACTTAGTCATGTCATCACACTTGATGACATGACACAAGATGATCTGCGGGGTCAGTTTTACTCAGGAGTAATAACACCTGGTGATGAGCAAACACTGAGCAGATGGAGAGAGCTTTTCAAAGCAATGAAGAAGAGAAATGTCAATTAACTCTGAGCCAGGACATGATTGAGGACAGGAGCCAGTTCTGCATTTTACCTGCTGAAGCATCCAGCTACACTAAATACTAAATTCTCAGTTTAGGTAAGTGAATGTTGTACATGTCTACATTCACAAAGCAGACCACACAAGAGTTAGTTGTAATGTTGGGTTGGGTTTTTCTCAAGAGACTTGCGCGACGAAGGCACCAGCTATTGAGCAATTTCTTAATATACTACATGAGAATTGAAAATTGGGACCGGGTCAGGGCTTAATCTGAGCCTGGTGCTTTTGTTGGTGTAAAGAAAAGTCAATACCGTCTATGTACATGTAAGTGGCAACAAAGTTGATGTGTTTGTCTGAAGGGCTTATTTTGGTGTTTGTTGATCTGTAGTACAGTGGACTCAACAAACTACCAAAATACCTCTTATTTTAAAGATAAATTTAAAAACAACATTTTTTTCATTCAAAAACACAAACAGTATAATAAACCGTGAGAATTTCATTTGTTGTAAATATCAAGACCTTGGGACATGCTGTGCTTTGACTCACTTGAGAATCATCTGGAAGGAGCTGTAGTTGAAGGTGTATCCGCCCACCACCCACATGACCTTTTCCTGTACCACGGCCTTATGGGACGCTCTGGCGAGTGATGTGCCAAAGGGCTTGACGCTTGGTAGAACCCAGAAGGACTCAGTTGAAGGTAGAGTTAGAGAGCAGTCTGGGCCTACAAGACAAAAAGAGAAAAAGATATTTCAGCTGAGGGTATGTGTCAAATTAAAAAATGTTACCGTAAGATTTCAGCTCCACATCTCCAAAATAAAGATGATTGATTTTCTCTTCATAGCTGCACTATTTTAGGATAAAGACTAATCTAACTGTCTAATCTCTTTAAGGATGGAATTTTGTAACTGCATCTGACACGTAGCTTCAAACTCGCCACTGAAACTTTGAAGAGCAAACATGCCACTCTCAAACCTAAACAAAAGCATGACCACTCCTTAAACCAAGCATGACAGGCAGGGAGGTGGGAATATGTTAAACCCTGTGAATGGAGGCCATGCTGAAAAACCGCATGTCTCTGCTAATGATTCTGTCAAGTTTCATCATGCGCAAGCATTTACTTCCCTCTAGCTGGAGGCCCATAATAACGCACTGTCACAGGGCTTATCAACGTGTTACTGACCAGCATTATGACACAACACAACACAAAATAACACGAAACAGCTGTTCACACTTGTCTGCTAACACAATCCTCATTACATCTTACTACATAATCACCAGAGTGCACATGGGAAGAGCAACAACAGCCTGTGATTACAAAAGTGTGTAACATATGATTCATGACTCAGTGTTTTGAATGTAGGAAGTTTTGAGAGACTGTGAATTGTTATCTGAGGGATACTTCCCTACAATCTTAGTATTTGTTGTCCAAACATCATTTGTGCTGGAGTTCTATCATTCTTGTCAGTATTTTCTACTTTTCCAGTAATTCCTTTAAATAATCTGGAACACAGATAAAAAAGTTTGTGGTTTCTCTACAAAACCATCTGACAAATGAACACCAGTGAAGACGTGGGATGGTAGAGCAGTAAACCTTCACACATATTTGCTACAATGGTCAGATTCCAACAACTAGATGCATTTTGGATAATGTTCTAAATTAGTAAAATATCTGGCTTCATTAAGTTCTCAGTCTAACAAATGTGTAATCAAATCTCATGAGCTCTCTTTCTTTTTTAGTAAATACAGAGCAATGAGGAAAACATTCTGGTAGTCATTTAGCTAAATAGAAAGGATGTAATCAATCAGGCAAAAAGTTGAGCTGGTTTTTGTTGTCTGAATGCCAATCTCAGAGTTTCAGTTCTTCAATATTCTGTTATTTAAAACAGTTATAATTTAAAATAGTTGAAAGCTGAAACCACAATAGATTTAATGAGGTATATTAATTTGATTGAGCATTTCAAGTTTAATAATCTGGATTTAGATTTAATAGAAGGCCATCAAACCCCAACCATATTTGGGGATTGTGTTCCAGAGTCAGATAACATCTGCTTCCGCTCTGTAATGATGCTGTGATAGCAGTTTTTAAAACTGGAATACTCTGCCATGTGTTCAAATCTTGCTAATGACTACATGCCGGCCTACTATACTGATTATTATTGTTTTCTGGATAGTTTTGTCAATAACTTGTAAAATTCTTCTTGCAAAGCTCATATTGAAATAAGCTGCGTACATATGCAGTTCTGAGCTGTTTGACAAATGTGGTCAAATCCTACCTGTATTTCTACTTGAGCCATTCTAAATGTTAACATTTCTGAGCAACTGGGAGGTCCGGACAAAGACAACTCTTACCTTGCCAGCTCTCATTGCAGACACACAGCTTCTCCCCAGTGAGGTCGCAGTAGCCGTGGTCGGGGCTACCGCAGTTGTTCCTGCAGTAGGGGATATCACAGGCCTCGCCTTTCCAGTACTTGTCACATTCACAGTACACTCTGCTGGCGACCGAGTTCCCAGGGGTGCACTTCCCATGGCCAGAGCAGTTATTGGGACAGGAGTTGATCCTGGACAGAAACAAGTTTTTATTCACCCAACACTGTGTGCACTGTTTAAGCCACACATAGACTTTTACTCGGGCATTGAGGAAGATTAATGAGTATCTTCTAGCTCTTGGCAAAGGTGAGGGGGATAAAAAAAAAAAAAAAAACAACAGATGAAGAACTATTGATCAGGTCAGTGATTGTTGCTGTAGGTTTTAAGTCCTGCAGAAAAGCTCTTGTGCTGGTCTTTTTGTTGCTGAAATGTGGTACGCAGAAACTTGTTACCATCCATCAACAGCTAGGAGAACTAAATGGACCTGGAAAACTGCCCACTATAGTTCAGAATAAATTGGACACATCAGTGAAAACCTGAAAAATGCCTTTAATACAGGTGATGGCCTAAAACGCAACCTCCAAACTAAAAGTATGTTTTGCCTCTGGTTTAAGTTCATATGTAGAGCCTGGATACTTACGAGTAAAATATTTCAAATCCTGTAAGGTTATAGGCAGCATCACTGAAAAAGTGCAGTAGTGCATAGCCTGAAGTTGTCTCAACCTCAGGAACCGTCTCGTTTCCTCGTATCTCTGGCACGATGAGACCACTAAAGACAAGAACAGGAAGTGCCATCACTTTCTCACAACTCACAAGTTAAAGTAACAAAACCATATATCTCAGCTAAATCACAATAACTAGATAAATGCTACATGAAATGAAGAGTAAAATCAACAAGCAAAAAAAAAAAAAAAACCACATCAAACCCATTTGTTAAAAGACATCCATTTATAAATGTTTCAAACAAGCAACACCTGTTTGCTTTCTCTGCTCTCACAAAGCTGCTGATTTAAATTATTCCATGATATATTTTTTCTTTTCAGAAAACACTTCTTGTAATAATTGTTACTGACGTCAGATGTGTGTCACAAGTACACACTTACGTTGTACTGCAATATAAAACATCAATATAGTATCTATCAGTCATCTGTCGTCATTCTGGACATACCTCGGATTAAAATTCACTCTCTCACTTTGGAGTTCCTCACCTGAAAACAGCAACCAGAGGAGCATATATCGAGTCGCCATCATAGACGTACATATGGTCCCAACTACATTCTGTGGCAAAGTGGTTAAATCTTAACCGAAGAACCGCATTTGGACTGCAGGAGGGAAAAACATAACAAAAAATGGTTTAGGTTTCATGGATACACATTTGAGCATCATATAAAACAAAAGTATACTTCTTTCAACAGAGATTCTGATTTAAGTTGGCCAGCTTACAATCCACACTTCATACCAGCATGGTACGATCACAGATATAGGAAAAGATGACTTTCGTCCTTCTTCTACAGAAAGACATGGGGGGAAAAATACTGGAGGAAGTGGGGCTGTTACTGACAGGGAATGGATACTGACCAGGGTTTTCTCTCTCTCTTTCTCTCTCTCTCTTATTAGGCATCAATGCTGAAATCCCTGCTGTACCTGTCAACCTGTCTCTCCCATGCCTGGGAAACTCAGTCTTCCACCAACTAACTCACTGACCAGGAGAGATTTTTGTTGGAGGAGCTTGATTCAGTTCTTTATAACACTAAAGCAGAAATCTACGTTAACTGGGACCCAGCAACCCTCCTGGAGGGAGTGTGGATCATTGCAAGTGGATCATATCCACATATTTTGCTTGTCTCCACGTATTCAACCATTTGGGGAAATGTGGGACGTTTAATGTCTAGGATCCTAGGCCTTAACATTGATTATGTCCTTTTGCTCCCTGTTTCCTGGAGTTACTCCGGAAGGCTTATGTAAAGGTGATGCCTACCCCCTGAAGATTTCAGATGCATGTAAAGAAGCTATCACCAAATGCTGGCTTCAGAGAGATCCCCCTGTGGACCTTTTTAAAGGAACTATCAATTATATATGCTCCATGGAAACGATGACTTACATCCTTCTTCTACAGAAAGACATGGGGGGAAAATACTATAGGAAGAGGGGCTTATACTAACAGGGAACGGATACTGACCAGGGTTTTTCTCTCTGTCTCTCTCTTTTATTAGGCATCAATGCTGAAATCCCTGCGTAATGAACTGTACCTGTCAACCTGTCTCTGAAGTTTGCTGACACCAAGCAAGACCTCATATGTTTGTATATTAAACTTAAAATGTTGTTAAAAATAAAAAGGAAAAAAAAAACAGAGATTGACAAAAACGGCTTGATTTAATTACATCAATCTTTTTGCAGCACATAATTAAATTTGGCTGTGCATGCTCAGCTTCAGCATAACATACTAATTTACAAAAAGTACTTACTAGCCTTCAATGAGCCACGTGCACTTTGTTTTGTACTTGTAATTAATTGGACCATCTGTGAGGTATCCTGAGGGCTCCATCAACCTGAAAAGAAAAAAAAAAAAAAAAAATCACAAAATTCAGACAGTCAGCACAGTAACGTGTTATCTCAGGTGGACAATTTAAAGTCAGGTAACTAAAATACATTTCAAACAAAACAAACGATAGAATCAACAATCTTTGAAATCAGTTTAGAGTTAGGAAAGAAGCATTCTAAGTTAAAACCCCAAAACTGGAAAACATCCTTGGCCACAAATAATTAAATAATTTGTTGCATTGCAGTTGCATTGTAGGGTATCTGTTCTATTATTGCATTGGTAGAGCAGATACGCTACATAATGCAGATGGTTGTATACTGCTTTTTGAAATATCTATGCATCTATTCTTTAAATCCAGTGCAGGGTTTGGCAGAGCTGCCTATCCCTATCCCGGCTAACATTGGTCAAGAGCTGGCATACAACCTCAACGGGGCGCCAGTCTAGACAGCAAACTGTGAAACATTTTTATAATTGCCTCTAGATCAAACTAACTTGCAAATTTCTGACTGTGAAAGGAAACCCATGCAGACTTGGGGAAGATACAAACTTGCTGCGAAGCAAAGGTATCTGTTCTCTCAGATATAGGGTAATTTCTCGGACCATATATGTATATATATATATATATATATATATATATATCTTGGACCATATAAAAATAGTGGGGTATAAGTAGTTGGGCAGACGTCTCTGCCATTCATCAAAAACATTCTCAAACCCTGTTTGAGACATGAAAATCTTTTAAATTTTTTCCTGAGTATTTCCTGGTTTGTATGTCCCTGAAACAGCCCTTTGGCATGAGGGTAACCAAGCAGCGGTCAGACTCTTCATCTGGTGATCAAAATAGTGGAAAATCAATTACATTTTCTAGACTGAAAGCACATTTTGTAGTTCAGAACCTGCAGGCCTGCTGGAAAGCCCTCTGGCTTCTAAATTTTAAGAATCTGCAAGCAAAGAATCTCATTCATAAAGTATGATATAATTTCCAAGAGTATAAACATTAACAAATAACCGCATTTTTTTGAAAAACACCTAGGTCTTTACGTGTTTAAACAATGGCCTACCAACTCTGACAATAACTGATAAAAACCTTTACTTTAATGGCAGCATAAACGGTGTCATTTTTAAATGAGCAAATTTCTCCAGCAAATCCCTGGTACCTAATCTCTGGACTCAGGAGTCCAACTATAGTGTCACACACTGAATTCCACTGCCAGAATTTAAGATAAGAAGACAAAAAGCTCAGGGTCAGTCCCTGCCAACCAAAAGATTCAATCAGCTGCCTCCTGAAAAGCTTCCTCTGCCTCTTTTCTGCCCATGTGCCCAATCAGATAGTGAAAGCAATTTTCAGCATGAAAGACCACAGCAGTGTGTATAACACAAATAGATGACTTTTAAATGGTGATTCATCGCTGTCCCATATCACAAGAAATTAGACTTGTACGTATCCCACCCACAGGACTCTGTGATCACACTCAGAATCAATTGAAAATGATGAGAGGACAGATTACCTGGAAAACATTTTCTCGACACAGTGATACATTTTCTGGCTTGCAACAGTTTGTACTTTGATGAAACCCATTTGGATGGCAAAGGTGAGACAAATAATTCATGAATCCACAAAATGAGTATATGTCAGCTGATAACATTCAGACCTTACTTTTATATGACACCACGGAAAGACAGCACCCTGCTGCTTTTATTTCTGACTTCAGAAGCTTCACATACAGAGCGGTATTGCCTTTTATCTCCCTGACAATTGTTTTGGATGAATAACAGGATATAAGATTACTTTCAGTCCAGAGGTTTTGACAGGATAATGGACTAAAGATGGGTTGTAATGGCATGCATGCAATAATGTTTGATCTTGACGTGTACCTTAAAACCTTTAACCAAGCACTGTTGTGTACTACTCACATTATAAAAACATGTATTATAATAGATTTGCTTGAGGTGTATCTACAGATTGATATTCTTTATGCATTGTCTAGTTACAGTTACTACAGTTAGATTTGTTTATGATAGAAACACCCCGCAGAATGCAGCCAGCACTGAGTTTGACCTGTGTAGACATCCAAGAATGATGAATTTTTCATGTTGCACTTTGGACTTCCCAGGGAAATACTATCTTGTGCTGTCCACATCACTGTGATGTTGCAGTCTATCTATATTTAAAATCAGACAGGACATTTATCTGTGATCAAACTTTCATGACAGGATTTCACACTTGTTATGAGGGAAGCCACAACTGGTATCTTGGTGCAAAACAGCAAGATGTAAATGATTACCTATTAACTTGGGCACATGTTTCTATTTCACTGACTACAGAGACACTAAGAGTTAAGAGTCTCACATTTCAGTAGTTTGTCTCTAAGTGATGGGAGGTGTTTCCCTGACAACATGCTTGATGACAACCTATACAAAACCTCAGACACATCAGGAGCAATGGTAATTACTGTGATCAAGGTACTTCTGCACCGCAAAGTGCACATCAGGTGTACTGAAAGGCCATTAAATGCCCCTGTCAAGAGTCACAATCAAGATTATTATTATTATTATTATTTTTATATAGAAGTCTGAACATTTATTCTGTAGTCACTCGCCATTGTTTCCCTGCCTTCTCCTTTTGTTTTTATCGATTTGCACTAAGTCTTTGCTGCATTGTATCTTTTGGCGGTTTTCCATGTCCATCAACCTGTGCTGATCAACAGGCATTTTCTTCCAATTTAGGAACAACACCCATTAACTCTATCACCACATAAGCTTCAGGGCATATGCAAAATCAACTGCTTGCAGATGCTTCTTCAGTGCCAGTGTCGGCTCCTCTCTCTTGCAAAAGCAAAAGGAATTTATCTGTTTAAGGATTTTATTTGGAATCAATCAGTGAGGAGCGTGGCGGCAGGAGGTAGAGCTGGTCATCAACTAACCAGAAGGTCGGCAGTTCAATCCCTATTTCCGCATGTCGAAGTTTCCTCGAGCAAGATACTGAACCCCAAATTTCCACCGATACGGTCACGAGTGAGTGGTCAATAAGACTAGAAAAGTGCCATATAACTTTTTTACATTTACTTTCTCTTGTGTGTGTGTCACATGAAAACGTAAAATCGGAGAAAATAAGCATCAGGCGTTTGTTTAATAATCGCATATATCTCCGGTGAACATAGATAAATCACAAACTGAGGGACTGAGGGAGGCTACAGACAAAGTGAGAAACTTTCACCAAATGATTGGTTGAATGACCAATTAGTCAACTGACTGAAATTTAATCTGCAACTATCCTGATAATGGATTATTTGTTTAAATCAATTTTGAAGCAAAAAATGCCAAACATTAACTCGTACAACCTTCTTAATTGTGGGAATTTGCTGCTTTTCCTTCTGCGGTACTAAACTGAATCTCTTTGAGTTATATACTCTGTCAGACATTTTGAATAGTCACATTAAGTTTTGAGATATTGCGATGTACGTTTTTTTTCTGACATTTTATTTTCTATTAATCTATTAATTTAGCAGATAATTAATAGAAAACAATGGAAATCGATCATCTTTATTTGCAGCCCTAAGATGAACACGCAACTAAAAATATCAAAATTGTGTTCCGGGTTCCAATTGCTTTGTCTTATTTTGGTTTTCAACCCAACAATTTCCATGCAAAATTTGTTCACCGATAATAAATCCACGGAAATAGGTCCGAAATCTTCTGAGTACTGAGCTCAACAGGTCTGCTGAGGTGGCTAGCTGATTCTAAAATATAGTTTAGTCTTGATCAAAAGTCAGCCTTCTTACTGTGTGTAAATCTGTGCGTTTGAAAGGGTTTTGTTTTTGTCATGCAAGCCTTTTCCCCACTGTAACTGCAAGTCATCTGCCAAAAAGACGGGCGCACTAGAATCTATTTGATGAGTGCCAGTGATCTCTACTGACACTGCTGTTTGATGGAAAACAGCCACCGCTGGATCAGATTTGATCCTGACCCACTTCGGGGGTGGCTCAGACCATTGCTATTCTGAATGTCATGAAAAGTCTGAAAAACAACAACAGTGTAAGTATTCTGCTGGTGGCCACAGATTAAAAAGTGGAGCTAAAGCTTTTAGTGCATGGCCACTTACTTGAACCTCCCTTGGCAGTGCTGGCACTGGTCTCCAACCCATCCTCGGTCACAGATGCAGGATCCGTTTATGCATTTTCCAGAGAGGCAATTCTTGTCACACGGTCTCGCCGGGGAGGCGTGAGTGAACAGGACAAAGTAAAACAAAACATAGACCACCAAGTATCTGTTGATACCCCGCAGGTTGCCGTGGGTGGCGACTTTGGGTCCAAAAAGGAAGAGTTTAGTCTCACATTCCCCCCCGGGATCCATTTTTCCCCCCAGGTCGACCTAGGCGAGTGAAAGACCGGGGCCTTTAGGTCTGCTCCGGGAGAAAGCCTCGGCTACTCAGGCCGTTTCAATTATAACAAAGAAGTCCTGCATATTCGTTGAGTATTATGCATACTCAAATTAAGGCTCGGCCAAGCCTGCTTTACAAAGCTTTGGGGAGAATGGCCAAGAAAAGGCAATGTTAGCTAAGTGCTTTGAAAAGCTGCTTGGTTAACCGCATGCATAGATTTGGAGTGGGAGGAATTCCCTTCAGCCTACCTCTTGTTGGAAGGACCCACCAAAAAAGCGGCGAACCATCTATCAAAGCTACGAAAGGAGCTAACTCTCTGAACAGTGACTTACCTAATACCTAATTACTTTGTCTATGTAACGTCGGCTTGTTTGCAGTTTGGCATCTGCTAGGTAACGTAACGTGAATGCATCGATTCAAGACCATTCACTTCCAAATCCCATTTCAGCAGCCATTTTAAAGCGTAAACAATCCCTCGGTGAGAAGCGGGATGTACATTGTAACATACGACGGTCCGTATTTAGCCGGATCTTGTCCACAGAAGAACAAAGGGGTTGTGGTGTTTGTAGCCCTGGACCCGGTGCGAAGGCTGCCGCAGTCAACATGGATGTGGTGAGATGTGGGAACTGGAAGGCTATTCCTGCCGACTAAGGGGGCACGGAGTAACCACTTTGAACTGTTGTTGATCTTACTGGCCTTTTCTCACAGCAAATTTAAGCACCTACAAACGTGGACTTCGTTGACGTGACTGTTCGGTGGTGTCTCCTTGTGTCCCCGTTAGAAAAAAACAAAACAAAAAACCCATAATAACTCAAGCCCCGCTGTTGCTCCCAAAACATGACTGGAACTGGTTGCGATGGATTTCCTGAGGCAGCGACGCTAAACAGCTCCTCAGGTTGGAAAAGACGAAACACGGTCTGCGCATGCGCACGGGGACACTCGAGCCTGGCTCTGTTTAAAGGCACAGTGTAAAAAAAAAAAAAAAAAAAAAAGCTACGGAGCTCTCCTATGCGGCATTTACAAACGGAATGTCTCTTGATCATACGTCTTTCAGGTCAAGGAAATAACATCATCCTTAAAGTCCTACATAACATGTCAAAAAAGACTTTTGTTTCTAAGTTTGTTTGTTTGTTTGTTATGTCAAAACACACACACACACACACACATATATATGTATATATTTTTTCTACGAAAAACGTAAAATATGATGACTGCAGACATACAGTATATTGCAAATACATGCATTGCAATTTTTAAAAAAATTACACGCATATGTAAATGTAGAGTATTAGATCTCCCTATATTGCAAATCTGCAGTGTGTCTGTTGCATATGGGTTCTGTTGTTTAAAACTCTGGGCGTTCTCTATGTGCATTGGAGGGTCAAAAGCGTGCAGGTGTCCGGTCCAAGCTCTGATAGTTCTGAAACAAGTCTCTGCACACTGTGTAAAACACTGAGATAAATTCACCCCCAGGAAGTGACAGTGTTATTTGCTGGTTGCCGTAGTGCAAACTGGGATGGCAAATATAGTGAGAGTCTCCACTTTTGTCAATAGCCTTTTACGCTGTGCTGGAAAACTGAAGAAGGTCAGGAAGACAGTGGTTACAAAATAACACAGACTTGGGCATGAAAAATGCTCACCTCTTCTTCTGAATTTTAATATAATAGGTAATGCTTTTAATCACTATAGCATGAATATAATCTTGAACTTTTAAGTGTACAAGAATTTAACTTCAATATTCTTTATGTATAATTGGTTGGTGACTGTTTAACAGATAGATTTACCTGGAGCTTTCCACACTTTTACATTTACACCTGCAGGTGGCAATGTTGCACAGCAACATTAAGGCATGGGTGTACAAATGTAGGACAGTGGGTACAGACTTTCAGCCTTATGGTTTGGGGCCGGAAGAGAAGAGCAGGAGTAATTGACTGCACGTTTCTGTTCTGACTATGGAGGCTTCATACTCAGTATCAGTATGGAACTCCTAACTCGGCAGCTAACATTATCGAAGCTTATATTTGTTCGTAACCGAATGAACTGAAAAGTGATCACAGATGTCAGGCTACAAATACTAACGTAATTGTGCACAACTGATTAAGCTCACTGAGTTAGTCACTAATACAGTGTCAGTACATCGGCTTCAAATAGTGTCATCTGAAATCTTTATAAATTGAAGGCTTGATGATTTTATATATTCGAGAGACAGTTATCTTTGATTGTAGATAATGACTTTACAGTTCAAAGTCACTGGAGTTGTGCAAAATGCAGGACATTCTGTTTTCTGGTAGGTTTTTCTTTAACACAGACTAACAATTTTGAAAGCATAAACCTAAATTTTGTGTATTTTGTGAATCATTTAAATACCTGTCCTGTGCTTGGTCTTATTTAAGACATGACTGTGTCGAGGTTAGACTACCCAAATCCCTCTCAGTGATCCCTTAACAAAACCTACCTGGCAGGCAAGATTTAAGCTGTCGCAGAAAGTATCAACGTTTTCTCAGCCTTCCCATGAGTCATCTGTGCACATTTTGAAATCTGAAGAACCACTCTTTATTTTCCACAGAGGTTACTGTGAACCTGATCACATATGAACTAAAAACAATATTATTGAGCTATGACTTAACACTCCTCTACTTAAGCCACAAGAGAGCCTGTTGGCGTTTAGTCAGGTGCACACACCTCAGTGGTACAGGGAAATAGGCACCATCTTTACAAGGTGTAGTGTGTCTGAAGGCAGTGCCCTCTGCATTCTTGGTCTAAATGTTCTTAAAACAACAGGGAGGTACAGCAGAGTCAGTGGATTTGACTTTCTTTGGAAATTCCCAGACGCGACAGTAAAAGGAGGCACAAGGTTCAGACTAGATTAGATGAAAATACCTAAATAAATGGGGGGTCTCTTTTCAGGGGACTGGCAGTGCAATATGTGTCTGTATGTATGTGTGCAAACATGGAAGAAGCCCTTGAATCAAAGAGGGTCCAGTGCTAATTTGGAGTTGAGTCAGTGACCTTTGTCCTCTGATTCACAGTTGAGGAATGCTCTTTGTCCTCCAATCAGCAGCAGAAAAGAGGATAGAAGCCCAGTCTACAGTCGCACCTTTGACTCAAAAAGGCACTCTATAAAAGTTCAAGTGTCTGTCTGACCACATTTGAAACTTTTAGTACCTTTGTTCCACACCTACGTACAAATACCTCAAACACATGGACAAGCATGGTGACCCTAAATCATCCAAATCTGAATGTTCAAGGCCTGAACCCTCCCGTATTGCCAGGAGCTTCCAAAGGTCTGCTGCTCAATAGGAATTCCGCTGCTAGATTTACAAGACAGTTCCTTTGCTGTGGACAGAGTGGAGGAGAGAAAGGCCAGACCACCCTTGTATTCAATTCATGCTGAGCCATCATGCCTGACTCACATTCACACTTTCAGCATTCACTCAAGGCCATACGATGAGGTGTACAAAAAAGATGACATCATCTGTTGATTTTTAACTGAGGGGTTTGAAGTGAAGTTTTAGCACAGATTTAGACAAACAGACACAGGTTCAAGGCCAAGAATTGAATAAGAACAGTACATTGTGGTTGCTCTAAAACAAGGTGAAAAGATTTGTTCAAGCGCAAACTTTTTTTTTAATTCATGCAAAACAACAAAAATAAAACACTGAGCACAGATGGGCATTCTTGGCATTGGAAACAAGGCCTTGGAAAAACTCAGTTCAAGGTTCGCTAACTAGCTTTTCCTGAAGCGCACCTAGGAAATGTGAGGACAACTCCATCCACTGATGAAGACAGTAAGATGCAGTCGAAAGCCTTCAAAAAAGCTACTAAGTGGACTTTAAATTAAGTAATAATATTTTATTGTCAAAAAACTAAATACACGTTTCCATTGGCTTTCAGATTCACTTTTTGATATGAGGTTAACTCAGCAGTTACTATAGATACCGGAAGCCTCTGCAAGGCCTACATACAATAACAGGCTTTTTGTATTTAGTCAGGAAGTAAAAAGGCCGTCATAAACCCACAGAGCAGACAAAGTGCTTATGACATAAACATTGAAGATTTAAAGGAACCATAGAGCTGTCCAACTGTATTAAATAAACGTTGTATCAGCATTGGTTACAAAATCCAGACATTTCTTCAGAGTGAAAACGTGAGTCAGGTTACCATCCTGAAAGCAGACCCCGTGGAGTTGCACATTTAGTCAGAAACGCTTATGCTCTGTCTTTTAAAATGTTTGTGCACATCACCTATTCGAATTGTTCGAGGAAATTTGAACAGTTGATAGACATTAAATTCAAGCAGTAAATTACCATTCCATCTTCCTCTCATACATACTTTGAAACCATGAGTACATTCAACAAAATCCCTGTTGAACTGTAAATTAATCCTAACTGACAAGTGCATTGATTTAGATTCTGTAAACTAACTTTTCATGCTACGTCAGTCTGCCAAATCACAATGCAGCTCTAAGGACTTAAATGTTTTTGTTTTAGGACAAAATGCACCTTTGAGACCTCCTACAAAGAATCCAACACAAGCTCACATTATTGCCTGCACTGCAATTAACATTCCATATGGATCTTAAGAAGCCTCCTGTAGTCTGCTTCTGGTCAGGTCCCTTAAATATCTGAGAAGTGTTGAACCCTGTAAAGCCACAGGGATACATACAGATTTCAGATTAAGGGTCTCTGCTTGTCTTCCAGGCAAATTTGATCAAATAAGGATTGAGTGTTTGCTGTGGTTGCTCCTACAGTTTGAAATACCCTGAGTGAGAGATGTGCAAACTCAGCGGAATCGCATCTCAAGGCTCCACCGTTGTGTTCCAGCCTTTTACTGATTCTTCCATCTCTCTTGTCTCTTTTGTCTCTGTTCTGAATTACATTAATTGGCAGTCTTGTTGGAATTTCTCTTTTGTAAACACTGCATCTTTTGTCTTGTCATTACTGCTTTTAGTTTTCTGACATTGGAGGTGTTCCTTTGATTTTGAAGCACTTTGTGTTATTATTAGACCTACACTTAAAGCACAAAGGTAATAAAGGGTGCATGATATGGCTCATTGCATATATCGAGTATAAACAGTCTTATATTACACTACAAAGTTCTGGCAGGTTTTAAAGTAGACAGTTTATAATGTTATTATTGGAAAATGCAGTCCAGAGAAATGGATGTAAACCTGGTGTTATACTAAGGTTTACACTAATAAAACTTCCCATTTTAAAAATTTATCTTGAGTTACTACAAAGAGAAAAATCATGACAACACACAAATCACTTTGAGTTCATGTTGAGCCGCAACTTTGTAGTTTCACATGAGAAGATGTCCAGTGGAATTTGCGGCTTTTATAGCCCATGTTCTCACACTTATTACCCCACAATACAATAACCAGAGCAAAGATATACAGCATCAGTGCTCATAAATAAGATATATAAGGTATATAAGGTATATAAGGTATATATATATATTTTTTTTTACACATAGAAACTAAAAAGACACTCTAGACTCTATTCAGAACTACAGACAGGTGACAAATTAAAGGAAAAACTCGAAAAATGAGTGGAGAAGCAGGATGACAATGCCCCCATCCGAAGAACTCTTGGGGTCACTGAATGCTTTGATGAGTATGAAAATGAAGTGAATCATATTCTATGGCCTTTGCAGTCACAACATCTCAACCAGACCGAATACCCATGGGAGATTTTGGACCGACGTGTTAAACAGCGCCGTCATCAAAACTTCAAACGAGGGAATATCTTTTGGAAGAATGGTGTTCATCTCTCCGGTAGAGTTCAGAGACTTGTAGACTCAATGGCAAGGGACATTGAAGCTGTTTTGGTGGCTCTCAGTGGCCCAACACCTTACTCAGAGACTTTATGTGGGTTTTCCTCTAATTTGTCACCCATCTGTATATAAATCAGAGATCATGTCTCCTTGTCCTCCTTCTTGAACCAAGAGTGAAAAGTGTCAAAGCTCTCACAAATGAAACTTGAACCTTATCACGCTGGGGAGACACAGTGACACACATGTTTTGTTGTGGTCCCTTACTTAAACAGAAGTCTCTTTATTTTATCTTATATTGAGCAAGTATGCTATTTTTCAGCAATGCACACAAATGCATGTGATCCTACCAGTGAGTTACCCTGTTACTATGGTAACAGATACGAACCTCCATCCCATCACCATTTCTCAGACATGTGCAGACGTAATCCTGGGTTCTGTTCTCAATCTGCATATGGGTTTATGTGGAGTTTGGATGTTCTTCCCTTGTTTGTGTACTCCTCCAGGACCTCCACTCCTTCCCGCAGTCCAAAGACGTACAAGTCAGGAGGACCAGGTACTCTCTGAGCGCTACTGTCTGTCTTCTTTGTGTTTGCCCGTGATGACTGGAGATGTGAGAGAGCTGTGAGCCCGACTATAATAAACATGGGATGGATGAATACGTAAAAGGCTGAGTTGAAAGGAGGAACCCTCTAACCTCCTTTAACAATCACTGACACCCACACATGTTTCAATCAATCCAACACCTTCGCAAAGGGATCAAAGAAGCTTAAGACATGTAAAGGACCCCTAAAACACAACTGACACGTGCCTATGTAATTTCACCTGTGAGTATGCTCGGTGTGACCTTTGGTCCAAGTCATTTGTCTAAAGTAGAGTTCAAGCGCAAGATCAGATGAGACTGCATGAAGCAGTATGGACGTCATTGTTTGGATGCGTTAGGTTTTCAGACTGAGGGAGTCTCTCCCCTGTGCACCACGCTGCTGGTCCTAAACTGCATTCTCCAGCCTCTGCCACTTCACTGAGCAGAAGGCCTCGGGACCTGTTCATCTGCGCGTCTTTGTCCCCGCAGTCTCATCAACAGGACCCGGCCTGCTCACGTCCGCCTCTGTGCGACCCCGCTCACCCTCCCCCTCTGACATCACAGGATCCCCACTTGCCATACTTACTAACTGCGATCTGTTTACCTTGGTTGGGAACTTCACCTCGCTCTTCCCCTTCCCCTACTCCTCAACCACACAACCGTCCTTATTGTCTCAGCTGAAGTATTGTCACCTGTGCGCAAGTTAACAACATAAAAACCATCGGCCCAGTGGCGGCCAGGTCAAACACAAAACACTTAATGCGTTTTGAATCATCTCGTGGAGTATGCTGTGTTTCCCTTCGTTTGACATTCCTCTCATACCTCCACCCCGGTCACGGTTCTCCCACGGGGATGTTTAGGCAGGAAACTTCACTTTGCTGTTGCCAGCGAGGAAGCAATGGCTGCAAAGGTGCAGTGCGGTAAACGCTCAGAGTTTTGTCCCCCAGACACCGTTGCTTTTGTTTCTCAGCTGGCAGACTCTACGCCCTCCTACTTGTGGATGAGGTCTTAAGTCTTATCACCCAAAGATCTTGTGTATTTATTTCAAAAGCAGGGTCTAGAGCTGTAAAAGCATGAAAGAAACCAATTCTGAGCCTCAAACAAAGTCCGGGAAATTTTGTGTTGATTTATGTCTCTGAGACTGTCCCCTGTAGTCCTGTGGTTATAGACACAACGTACTAAGGAAATACATGTCAATAGCGTGGATTTGAAGATACCAAAAGTATACAAGTGCCCATGATGCGACCATCCGGTCAGCGCGACCACTTCTCTCTAAAAAGGTGAAAAGTCCGTCTCCTCCTCAGTTTGTCACGGGACCCCTGGGAGCCTCCGAATAACACCCGGAGGGTCCCCGCGCCGAAGGAGCAGGCGACCTGCAGCCTGGATGCTGCATATAGTTGGGAGGAGGAGGTGCGGCAAAGCAGATGAGGAAGAAGAGGAGAGCGCTGTTGTTCCGTTAAAACTTAAGCCTGGCTGGCCCACTCAGTGTATTGTTGCGAGCGGGAGCGCCGGGCTGCATTCCGCAGAAGTCGCTGCCCCATCACTCAGAAAGTCGTCAGCAAACTTTGGGGATTTTTTTTTTTTTTTTTTTTGAATTGCATGAGCGGAGGAAAGCGAGGGATAAGACGGTGAAACTGCGAGCGTCCGAGCGAGCGAATGGAGAAGCACAAAGGTAAGAGGAGGATTTCTGAACTTTGTGTCAATAAGATGAGACGCGCCTGCGGATTTCTCGAGTGTCGTTGCTGACAAGGCATCCCCACGAACTCGCGGTAAAAATGACTCCTTTTACAACTACTTTACATTGGTATTTGGGGACCAAAATACACCAAAACCGACTGTTTATTCCTGCATCCAGATGACATACGAATCGTCACATGACATTCACTGTTTTTTTTTTGGGATGCCTTCGAGCCATTTCGCACGTTGCCGGCAGCCAAAATGTGATGTTTCGGGATTACCACCGCGGCCATAAAAGCCATCTGCATCCTCCGATAAGTTCGTTTCAGTTCTGGTCGACCTGTGCTGTGCGAGGACACGCGGTCCGGTCACCTGCCCCATATAATCAGCGTTAAAAAGCCAGGGCGGGTTAGGAAGTCCGCTAAAATAGACCGTCCTGTTCAAGTAGGAGGCTGCCCGTGGGCCGCGGGTCCTCAAGTTCATCAGACTCATACTACTTGACCGAGTTGAATGCACCCGGTTTCATCATGTCCACGAAGACGTGTGGCTCATCCCCCGAACCTCTTCTCCTCCGAGTGGGCTCCGCAGAGTGGTTTACACTCCGGCCCCCGATGATTTCCAATAGCAGCGACATTGTTCTCGGAGCATTCCTCAGATTCCTGTGATTATTTGTCCGGGAGGGATGAGGGAAAAAAAAAAAAACCACACAACACTTCCCCGATTGGCATAAAAACACAGGGCCTGAGCCCAAATGTCGAAATTAGTGATGGGTGAGGGAGTTACACCCGCACCTTTGCCGTCCAAACTTCGGAGGAAACATTTTGCACGGAGACTAGTTTAGAGAGGGGGGGGTGTTAGTTATCCGTGCACCTAAGCACCGATGGGAGACACATGACCGTGGGGGTCTCGTCAGATCGTATCCCCGCACTCTTACCGCTCACCTAGACCGGTGAGGCTACGGGGTCTACGGCGCAGCTTGCCGGACTGTAAACAATGGCGACGGTCAAGCTTGCGCTGACTCCGCCGCGGTTTCCCAAAGGCAGCAACTCTCGCCGCAGCAGTCCCGGTCCTCGGCTGACTACGCGGCCCTCTCTGTTTACCCCCCCCCCCACGCGCTCTCGGGGTACACAGGCGGCACCGCGAGCGGCCCAAGAGGTGTGCTGTGGGTAATTTCTCCGTTTGGGGGCATCTCATTAGCGGCGGAGGCTTCGGGTGGGTCAGCCATCCGTCGATCACATGTACAGCTGAAACACTTAACGGATTACACAAGCATTCTGACAGTTGATTGACTGTTGGAGTCGGTTTTTGCGCACAAATATCAAGCTGCGTTTAATTTTTAGCAAATGTGCTGCCCTCTGTTATACATCATTGTAAATTGAATATCTCTGCGTTTGTTTGGTTGGTTGAACAAAAAAAAAAGGATTTTTTTTTTTTTTTTTTTAATGTTACTTTGGGCTCTGAGAAATTATGTGATTTTTCCACATTCTTTTTGATATAAATAATCACCAGATTTACCAATAAAGAAAATAATTATTAGTTGCAGCCCCTCACATGGATTCGATTTTGACAAAATGTGGAGGAGTGAGGCATCCCACTGTCATGTTTAAGCATTTATGAGATTACACCGAACGTCCACAAGGGGAGCCATACTGCTCAGTTGATTCTATTTCATACACCATTGACTGTCATAGCTGAAACTAGGTGGGGGGGGGCTAACAGTAAAGTATGTTTCAGTATTGTAAAATCTAAAGTGGTTTGCAAAAGTGATCAATGCAGGGTGAAGCTGTTTACCATCAGCTGATCAGGCTTTGACACCGAATGGCATGGTTTAAGTCAAAGATATTTTCCAAGATACTGTCAGGGCAGATAGGGGCAAGACATGAGCAATGAGGAGACCATCAGAGAAGGGGAGAGCTGAGAGTGGCAGATAGTGAGAAGTAGGGCGGGAAACCTGCATCTGGTAGTTACAGAGTTACAGAGTGCAGAAAATGAGCTGGTGTGTCAGGCTGAAATAAGGGCTGGAGTGTACTCTTTTGGCAGCTGTGTGCAGCAGCACCAGGACACTGAACTAGATACTAGCAGCCACAGGCAGTCAGTAGAGGGGGTACAGTAAAGGGAAACCTGGGAAAATTCAGGGAGGCCAA
This sequence comes from Xiphias gladius, assembly GCF_016859285.1. Taxonomy (NCBI): domain Eukaryota; kingdom Metazoa; phylum Chordata; class Actinopteri; order Istiophoriformes; family Xiphiidae; genus Xiphias; species Xiphias gladius. The sequence continues at coordinate 11,147,969 of NC_053408.1, read as the reverse complement.
TGACAAGGAAAGGCATTGTTTAGTATTCTGGACATGGTCTGTGTTTTTCAAACCTGACTCATGCAGGTTTCATTCCAGAGCAACAGTTTAGCGTCTCATGTCACTGATTCTCACACATTCTGCCAGAGACGAGGATCAAATTAGTGAAACCACCTGGAGCTGTGTTTAGATTGAATGACCTTTGGGCTGTGATGGGACATGTTTGAGAATCATTGTTGCAGTAGAGGACATAACTCACCAGCTCAGCCAAGTGATGATTGGAGCATGTTTTATGCAATTATTGACCCAATATTCACTTTGTCCAGCATCCAATCACAGTCATGTTTCAGCCTACTAAATGTTAAATGATCATAGGGTCAAAAATATTTATATTTTTCTCAAATGTTTTTCTTAACACTATATAACTGTATCTCGAATTTATCTTGTATTACATACATGCATATTTTCAGAAAAATAGCCTATAAAAGAAACATTACCTAATATTGTGCATTATATACAATATTCCATTCCCATAATGGAAGTGGAAGCATATGTTTGTTTATTTTTTGCGAGATGCTCTCCAGTATTTATTATCTTACTTCCCTTGTCAATCAATGCCTTTCACATCATGGGCTTGCTTGTTTTGCTTTCCATGTTATTATGGATCCCACCAGTTTCTGGGTAAGGCATATCTTTGTTGAATTCACTGTGTTGGCTTCACACTCTTTGCAGCTGGGTTTCACCCAGGAAAGCAATGAGATCTATGGTGATGGCTCCTTTTCTTGCCTCCAGCGTCAGCCGTCTTCTCCAACAACGATCTGATTCTGTGATCACTGCCAAAATAAAATGTAAAACAAATGGAGGCCGACTGACAGACACATTGATGGACATTTTTGAATCAGTGGATTATTCAGCCGAGACACAAGCAACTATTGTTTAGCTTAAAAGTTGACTGACTTTGTCTGGCTGTGAGGAATGGCGAAAGATATTGTCATTTTTCTTCCTATAAAATGTTTACCTGTGTACTTTTATTAACCTGTGTATCCCGGTATCAGTTGAAAAATTTTCAAAGTTTCTTTGACAGTTTCAAAGGCACTTTTTTAGTGTAGCATGACAATGTGACAGAGTCAGTGGGTTTAGTGGGTTTCACATCCAATAAGCTCAGCAGAGGCAGGCTTAGATGTAGGCCATGAAGGCTGGCATGGGGTCTGCCGGTTCACTTGTATGTGTGTCATGGGCTGTACTTGCCAAGGGGGAGTGAGTGGAGTGCGGGTAATTCAGGAAGCTGGACTGGGCTATAAAAATGATGAAAAGAAAGACGGTCTTCCTGCTCTGGGGCAGCGGGGCGCTCAGTGTGAGTTTGGCCCTTTTTTCGCCCTCTGGGTCTTGCTCATGTTCATTTTCAACACATCAAACGTTGCTTTGTTTATTGGATACAGAAGCTCTGGATCGGACCTGTATAGTGTTTTTTTTCTTTCTTTTTTTTCTCACCAGGTACTCTTACGAGGGAATAGGTACTTAGAGCAAGAGAATCGGGAGCTCACACACTTGTAATCGCTCACATATGCACACTCTCTAGTTCTTACTGTCCCTGCAGCCACTTATCTGCGGGATAATAACTAAGAAGAGAAGCTTTTATGTGGGTGACTCTGAGGAGGCATTGCTAGTTAGTTTTCATTTGTCAGCAGCTGCTTCTAGTCTCTCGCTTTCTTTCTCGTCAAGCCAACACTGTGGAGCCATGTAATGCTTCACTTTTACTTACACATGAATTCATTTATCACTACACGGTACTGTATATATTAATCGAAAAATTTGTGATATGTACATGCATATACACCTCACACACCTCAGATGATCTAGAAGATGATGCCTTTGACTGTTGGCGGGGTCCTGTGAGGCGAGGAAATGTTTTTGGGGACGTACAGAGAGGAAGATTTGGGGAGGCATGAAGGCGGGGTGCTGCATTAAGAGGAGGAGGTGGAATCACACAGAGCCTGCGCTGCCTCATGGCCCAAGGCTGACAGATTTTTCATCTCTGTGTGTGTTTGTGAGAAAAACTAATGGGAGGGAGAGAGTGGTGTGTTTTGTGAGAGTGTGTTTTCTGCATGTAGTAATGCTCTGCAGAGTTGGTGTTATTTGGACATATACCTGTTTTGGATGTAAAAATATCTCTAAACCTGCATTAGTTGATTTCTTGGCCACTCGGGGGACCCACAAAAAGCTGTAAACACAACACTGACATGTCATTCTCAAGTTGGTATAGCTAATGTGTTAGCAACATTTGCTTATTTACACATCCAACTGTAATTGCAATTTTCACTCTCCATTTAGCTCTGTTTTGGTTTCCACCCAACTCCTGGGGGAAATACCTGACTCTTAAGCTGCTGTCTGCTCTGCTATGTTTATTAGCTAGTTGCTAACTTTGCCCGTCTGCTGTATGGTGCTTAGCAGGTAGCATACCGTGGGCTTATCCAAGCTTTTTGCTAAAAAACAACTGCCTGCCTTTGAGAGCCGTGAGACTCAACCAAAACAATAAAGTTGCTTGCTGGAAAAGCAAAGCAATAAAAGACTTAAACCCTACCTAGAGCATAAGGGAGACTGTGTAGTTTTGCAATAATTTTTGTGGCTTCATCACTGCAAGTGACACCTTTTATTTGGCAAACAATCATTTGATTGATTGTTATTATAAAAATATTGACTAGAGCAGCTTTTTTGAACTTTCGCTTTCCATTTTTGTCACCATTTTACATTATTGAGGAAATGTTTTTGACTTTGTCCAACAGCTGTCTTATGTCTTATCTGATGTTTCTCTCGTCATTGTTAACATTCCAGTGCATTTATAACAGTGATTCAAATAAAGCCAGCAGTTGGCCTCAGACTCTCAAAACATGTTAATAAAATGTTAATTTGCTAAAGTTGAAATATCAATGCACCAAATTAATATCAGACATCGACCTTTGATGGTCTTATCTCTACACAATCTTTATCCTATCTGTAAATGACTTAAGTGATTTTGTTTCTGTGGACAAAGTCCAGCGTTATCTTCCACACTTCATTTTCATTTTGCTTTTTTGCTCACTTCTCTCATCTCTGACTTTGCTGCACACCCACTCTCTCTTACACACAAACCTCATATCATCATGCCTCTAAGCCAGAGTGTTAAACCCTCAGCCTTAGCCGTTATCTTTAGGGACTACAGTAACATGCATTGCATCCTAATCTAGACGAAGTTGTTCAAGTAGTCCAGGGCCCCTTCCTATAAAAAACAAAGATTTACTTGGATTTTGGAGCCCATTAGCATGTTTCAGCCATAAAAACAGCCTGATTTCTCCAAGGTCCAAGCTTTAAGACTCAATATAACTGAGATAAAACAGATCTAAAGAAAGACTGGAAGAAAGAAAAAAGTGTTGGGGAAGATAAAGCGTGAGATGAATAAAGGCAAGATCCAATTGTCTTGGCAAAAGGATGATGAAAGATGAGAAACTTGAAAAAGAGTGGAGTGGAACTACACTTTATAAGTGATTCCTTCTTTACAGCTTCTGTCTTCAGTATTTTACTCTGCCCACACATTCTTTCTACTCTTTCTTACTGCCAGTGTCTCAAGTCTATGCCTTCACAATTTTCCTTTTATCTTTTCCCTCATATGACATTGATTCTTCTGTTTCTTTTCATGCTGTCTCCCTTCTAATAACATTGCTCAAACTTGGTTAATATTATTTTTGCCATGGCAGCATGGCTCAAGCATATTTTTTTAGGGAAATGCTAGTTTTCGTCTGCCAACAAAGAAAGAAAACGTAAACCCAAAAAAATACAGTAGATATAGTATACGCTACAGTAGTTCATAGACCAACAGATTCCACGGATTACTTCCTGTGCTGTGGTCGCAAACATGTCACAAACACTTCAGCCATGACCAAACTGCTAGACAACCTCAATCTCTCTCTAGATCAAAATTTTCCCACACTGTGAAAAACTTCCTATCACTAGTGTAAGAGCATGACATCCATTCTGACCTCAACTGACCACAAGACTGACAGAGATTTTATTTTTAAACCACTTTACTATTTAGCCTTGCCAGGGTTTGTTCCCATAATTTGTATAATGGAGTGAAATAAGGCATTTTTGATTCTGTAATTTGAGTCTGTTTTTCCTCCACATTGTCTATGAATGAATGAGTCTTTGTACTTAGAGTGCTGCTGGTTTCTATTCTTCCAGGTAGTTTAGTTAAACCATGTTGTATTTCACTCCAGTTGTCACTCACTCTGTGGAGTCTGTTGTGTTATTGCTTTGCAACTTTACAAGTGGAAAAAAAAAACAACATCCCAGTGGTTTTCACAGCCACACAGCAACACAGGAACCGTGCACCTTAACACAAGTAGAGCAGCGTGATAAAGATATCCGCAGTCTATTGCAAGTAGGAATGCGGAGACCTGTATTTTAGAGAAGTGAAACAACTGCTGATAGGGGATGGCGAGCTCCTCGGTTCAAGACTCAGGAATCCACCTAAAGCTCAGGGGGAGCGAGACTCACGCGTATTGGGCAGATGGTGAACGAGCAGTGAAGGAGTTAATTAATGCCAGACTTGCAACGAGAATTTAAACAGATAATGTTGTGCACTAATACTGTATTTTACACTCAAGACAAATCAAAGTAGAGATGTATTTTCAGAATTCTCTATTAGGCCACTATGTACTTTTCGTATAGACATAGTATTCACAGATGTATCAAAACCATAATATTCCTTTGCCTTTATTTTAAAACTCAGTGGAATGTTGACATAATGTTAGAAAGGGAACTATGTCATGTTTAAACTCTTACCTTGCTTCTAACCTCAATTTATTCTTCTACTTTTCCTTTCACACTTTTGTCACTTTGTCCACTTCTTTCCAAAGCTGCTTCAGTGCTGCTATCAGACACAGGCGGACCCTTTTCTGAAGTCATGAAGTTGAAACTCGCTTTTTTTTAATTCAGGTTGCTATGGGAATAACACCAAAACACAGCTTGGATTAATCCAGGCATGTCCACGCAGCCCCTGCCCCACAGCTGAACCCAGCATGCTGCAAGGAGACAGACCAGTGCCTGCCAATAGTGCTCAAACACCAGTCAAACTGATGTTTGATCCTTTATTCAGGCCCTGCCATCAGCCAGTTATCTGCCTCTCTCACCAGAGCAAGGCAAGTCTGGAACAAACCAATCGTACGTGGCTCCCTCTTCCAGTTGTGAACATTGAAACTGACCCAAGGTCAGGGTCATTCATGTGTTTCCCCGTGGAAACTTGGTGTGTTAGAGTCGAACGATAAGAAAAAAAATCAGCCTTGTTTCTGTCAGGTTTTCTCTTTTCTGTTCTTGAATCTGTGACGGTGTAAAAACCGTGCCAAATGTCCAAACATTTTACTACTGTGTGTGGTCACAGGTTCCTGTTCTCCCTGTTGCTACCATTTCCCTTTAGGCGTAGTTGTAGCTCAGTCATTGTCAGTCACAAGATGACAAAAAATAGGCTCGGTGCCTAGTATCATTTAACTTCGGTTCACTAGATCTAGCGATTGGTTTCTTTTAAATGGAATTAGGTAAGTTACTTTTTGTATTTATAACAATGAATCTCTTTTGATACTGTATGTTCAACTTGACCTAACCTGCTGAGATGAATATGTTCATACAAACAAGTTTACCAACTCACAGTGATTAACTCTGTGACTGGTAGTTTTTTTAGAGATGTCAAGTATGTTTGCAAACCTAAATACCAATCAAAGCAGCCTAAGACTGCTGTCTCCTTTATAGATGAGACTGAGGCAGCTGTTTAGCTAGGGAGCCAAGGAGCTGAAATCACATTCAAATAAGCTGCCAATTAATCTCCATCCTGAGTAATGGTGATAGCTTTGTTGTAAACAAGTTTTATGAGTTCAGAAAATGCCTGCTGCAAGCATGAGAGGAGATGGTTTTTCATTTAGCAAAGCCAGTTAAGGCTGATTTAATGTCGAGTCATTTCTCAATCATGTAAAACAAGCAAACACTGTGGGGATTTGCTGGTTGCCAGCACAAAATCAGTATTTTCCAGTTTTCAGTTTCCTTTGTGTTCCAATTAACTAAGAAGTAACTGTTTTACTTACTGAAATCATGTAATTAATTTGATGAACCCTAATTTTTTTAGAATGCACTTTTAAATGTGCAAAATTTGAAATGTGTGTGTTTCTGTTTATGTGAACTCATGAATGAGAATAGAGCTGGGTAGGAGTGACCTATCAGGCGCAGGGTGGTGTGCTGCAGGACTTGTCATTGGTAGACTGCTTGGAGTGCCTCCGAGTCATAGAATTAGTCGAGAGAAACTGTCCGGCCTCCAGGGAGACGCCAGTGCCACATCCATGTTGGTCACACCTTCCCTGCTGCCAAGTCCATTGTGATCGGTATCTGCAGAACAAATGTGCCAAAGACATACGCAGTTCATGAAGTCGTTGAAAAGAATGGATGAGTGGACGGATGGATGGATGAAGGCGGGCACACAGGTGCATGGATCAAAATAAATATGGGTAGGTATGTCGACAGACAGACGGAACCTGTTATATAAGAGCTCAGTGCGTGTAGCATTCACTTTTCACTACAGATGAGGAAAACCCTGCGGGCATATCTGCGACTATTTTCGACGTCTGCACCGCATCCCAAAATATGACTGTGATTCAGACAGTAAAGGAAGTGTCCCAAACAGACCTCAACCGGCAACCTCAAGCTGAACAAGCAGCAAGGCCATCTTACATTTCAGCAACCTTTATTGCATCATCAGGTTGAAGCAATACTATGATTTAACATTTCTTCTTATGTTTGTTTTTCTTTATCTCTCCACCCATTTGACTTGTTTTTTCACCGCTGATCAAAGTTATAAAAATACTTGCGAGAAGCAAAATATTGCATCAGCGAAAAACTGGATACTTCCTCGAGCATGAATTGATATGCTTGGATTTGAGGAGTTGTTTTGAAAGTAGGACAGAATGGGGGGGGGGGGGGTGATGTATAGATGAGAGGAAACATGAAAGTTATTATTTAGAGGACGTGCACAACAACTTAATGGTTTGGTGAACATACAAACTATGCAAAATTTGTCACAGTGACTGTTCCAAGTCACAAATGCAAAACCCAACCAAATACAAAAAAAAAAAAAAAAGTAATAGCTGTCATATCTCTCTCACTTTTGACAAGGCGCGCTGAAGCTGCTAGGTTGGCTTATAGTGTCCCTATGGCCTTTTTATGCTCTCAAGTCTCTTACATTATCTTTTATTTTGCTTCCTATTCTTTATTTTCTCTTATTAGGGCTGAAATGTAGTTTCAAACACACCATTTTTCATGCAGTTCTTGGAGAGAGCATACTTGGAGGGAAAGCCAGTTAACTTCATGTCAGATTATATCCACCCAGCATAGTTTCAAGGCTGACCCCACCAAGTAGCAGAAGTGTACCAGCAGCCGCATTTAACCTGGAAGCAGTCTGATTGAAATGAGCGGCCATGCCTCCCTCGTTAACTTGATAAGATGAAATGCTTGCGATCGCCTCCGCTAAGATGTGGCCTGTCAGTGATGATGCAGAACCTCAAGCCTCTCAGAGTAGGAAAACTGCCAGGATCCTGACAAGACCCCCTTGTTCAGCAGAAGATTTGCTCAAATTTAACAAGGAGAATGGTGGGACAGACTCAAGTCCAATTACTTCTCCTTTTCTCTTGTGCATGCAAAGACATTCATATATTTTGCGGGTTATTTTTGGAGGGCCACTAAAAGACAATTTCAGTCAGTTTGAAAGAATGAGCCTTTCTCCATCCTACCACAGCCAGGGTCAGACAAGCTAAGCAGATGGAGGCGATAAATAGCTGATAAACAACAGTATGTTATACGTGATATTGCAGGAAACATTTGTTATGTATAATCTCTGCTCTAACCACTGTGTCACTGTGTTACATCAAAAATAACAGCAACAGTCCAGTACGAGTGGTCAGACAGCCAGATAGGTTTTAAACAGATCCCCAGTTTAATCGTTAGTTAGTTTTTAGTTTCATTCTTCTGTTTTAAACTAATCAGGCATCGCAAATACATCTTACTTATTGGCCAACTTATCAGAACACTATATCATACAGAGTAGGCCTGGATATCTCAAATGAAAAGGTAATTGTTTTTCTTGTAAATTGAACAAACCAGGAATTAAAAACCTCAGGCATGAGGAAGAGAAATTTCACTTGTGCATAATTCAGGGATTTTAAAACTTCAAATGCACCTTACTATTGAGACAAACTTTAGGCTGTTAAGTGTACTCTTTATTTTATTCTTGCCTTATTCTTGCCCCTTTTTTTTTTTTTAACGTGTTTTAATTGCAACATTTAGTTAGAAAACACTGTAGTACTCTGGCTGGCTAATGGTCTCTCAGATTCCTTTTGGCCATTCTAGAGAAGTGAATTGTTTATGCTGCGGAGGCTGCGGTCACTCACTGCATGTGCAATGGGCGTCTGGCCAACCCAAAGCCCACAGAGAAGGCCTGCTGCAGACCTCCCTGTCCTGTCAACTGACTTCGTTTCCCAGGGTCCCCCAATCCAAAAGGCCATCTGAGTCAATCTCTGCAAACACACAAGTAGGAGAAGCAGGAAAAATGTTTAGATTCACACTGAGCAGGCAAACATTAGCAGCTAAACAACTATTAGAAATGTCATGAAAGTGAATGTGTGTGGTTTTAATCATTACAGTAACATCTCAACACAAAGAGGAGTCGGTAAACGTTTTTGAGAGTCTTTATCACTGTCTAAGCTGGTTTTAATTACTTTACATCCGTTGTGTGTGTGTTTGTGTGTGTGTGTGTGTTTTCGTCTATATGTGTCCAGTTCAGTCAGTGATGTTTTCCATGGTGCAGGCCCTCCTCACTTGGGGCCTCTCAGCAGAAGTTGACTCAGCTTGAGTAGGAGTCATTAAAAAGAGCCCAGTTTGCTTTAGCTTCGGGAAAGCCTCTCGTCATCTTTGAAACGCAAAGCTCACCGTGGTCTGACACCTTATGTTGCAGAAATTTCCCCCTTCGCTGAGGACTTTTTGGTGTGTGGGAGCGTAGGAAGTAGGGGAGAGGCCATGAACATATTCCCCCACAAGTCATGGTTAGTGATCAGTTTGAGCCGGAAGGAGCCACTTAAAACAGACAAGCTGACAGTTTTAATAGAGTTAAAACAGAGAGGAGCAATTTATTATCCTTGTAATAGTTAAGCAATCTGTTTTTGTTTTGTTTTTTCTAATATGGATTAGAGTTCAGTTCTTGAGTAGTCAGATGATTTTCGCATTTAAATTGTAGTTTCTGCTTGTGTTTCTCAGTAACCCTGAGATGTTTCTTTTAACTTTAAACTTAATTTCAGTTTTGGCAAATAGTCATTTTTAATTTGTCATTTTCACGCTTTGGTTTTTGTACGGATTAAACAAACAAGACGTGATGTGTTGATCAGTGAGCTTTAGAGGTGCTGGTAGGGGGACTGTTACCTTTGGACAGAGCAAGGCTAGCTGTTTCCCTCTATTTCCCGTCTTTACACAAAGCTAAGATAATACTGGCTCTAGATCAGTATTTACTGCACAGCAAGAAAATAAGAGAAATTTCCAAAATGTCGAACTATTCTGAGTAAAATACTTTAGTTTTAGCTTGGATTTAGGTTCAGCATAATGTAATAACCCTGCTGTTAGACAAGTTAATCAAAATAGCCAAATTCCTCTGTATACCGTTGCTATTCATACACAGCTGATTAAATAAAATTTAATTTTGACTCTACATATGACTGTCTTCAGGTGTTAACTTTAATTTGAGCCAAGTGGGAATGTTAAAGCTAATTATAATACAGACACATCTAAAAAAACATGTAAGAAAGGTGACGGCATACATTCTGGGGGAATTTACCCACCACCACTGATGTTTGCCCCACCTTTTCGTTTAATAAAGTCTTTCTTCTTTATTCCCATTCTGTCTCATCCTCTGGTGAAGTGCTCACACACTGAGGCCCACTGTAGCAAGGGGCCTATTCATGAGGCCAAGAGAGAGTGAAGGGAAATACAAAGACCTCCCCACACAGCGGAGAGGGCTGTGAGCTCAGCCCTGACCCCTGAAGGATGTGTGTGGGATGCACCCAGATGCGGTGGCCCCGCCGACTCGGGCCCAGGCTCATCCCTCCCCTGGACATGACCTTTCACTAAACCATACAACTCCCAGGACAACCTCAAACAGACTTAAAACTGTCAATAGCAGATGCAAGAGAGAATCGAGTGAATGATATGAGGTCTGAATGGTTATCGAAAGATGCCAGCTGAAAACCTCTGAAGAGTTTCTCCCATGTAAAATATTGGCATACAGCATGAGGCTTAAAACACAAACGCCAAACACTGAGATTAAAATAGCTAACAACTTAGCAGCTGAAAAAAAGGTAAAAGACAAGTCCTTGAGTTGAACTCCCTGTTCTCAGCCATACTGTAAATTACAGTACAATATTCTGAATATTTCTGCCTGGAAACGTCAGAGGTTTTAAATCGCTCATCGCTCTTCTTTTTCTTGCTCATGGGAAGTCCTGGTCTAAAGCCATTGTTTTGATACTTCTAAATATGAGAAAGGTTGCAGATGTGTTCGCAATGTTGAAACCAGTTTGCATGAAGGAATTTTTATTTTGCTGTACCTCTGAGACTCTCTTGTCTGTCTGTGCTTCCAGTGCTGGACCAGCTCCTGATGGAGCTCCACCGCTTCCTTCTCATCCTGGACAAGGAGACCTTGAGCGGGAACGCCACCATCCAGAAGGGCTTGCTCTCCGATCTCCTCCAGTCTTATAGAGCCTCCAATGGTATGAGGAAAAACTTAGTCAAGAGCGCAAGCATAGGTTGCTGAACAGAGAGCGCGAGGTGCTATGGACCTGCCTACAGACCTGTGTTTGTGTACAGTAGAGCACTGCGGCAAATGAGATTTTTCATTAAAAATGTGGATTAGACTAGGCTCTCCAGCTGAGTTTCCTAAAGGTGAAGTGCAGTCTGGTAAACATCCACTGGATCAGTTGACTGACTCACTGCCCTTAAAAAAAAACCCTTCAACTTACCAGAACTTGAATTACAACTATTAAAACTTGGCAATGTAGAATTGAAAGGAAATGCAATTCTAAAACTCCATGACCTAGTTCTCACTTCAGTTTTATTCGGGAACAGATTTTGTTTCATCTTTTAAAGGGAATTTTACACTTTTTTTGACGTGTAACTAAAACAAAACCAGGGTGGAAGTGAAAGGTTGGAGACATCTCTTAGATGTTATAATACCTCGTGTCATAATATTTAGATTAGGAAAATGACATTAGGGGAAGATAAAGTTGCTCTCCCCTGTTTAGAAATGAGTGGTCAAATATATTTGATAGTTTGAAAGAGACTAGACCAATGTCAAGTAAACCGAACACAAACACCTTTGAACAGCTTTTATTTTAACATTTTTAGTTAAATTTCTAGCAGAATACTGTGCAGAATACTGCACTAAGGCCAGAACCATTCAGATTTTCCCAGGCTTTCATATAACAGTGTAAACCACAGTGCTCAACGACACTAGGTTTTTTTCCTTTTTTTTCTTTCATTCCTTAGAGTGATAAAATCTTGCCTGCTCCGTATTGTGAGTATACGTTTACCTACCGTGAAGGCTGCAGAGTATCTAGGCGTTACTGTAGACTTCCAGCTCTGTGAAATATAAGTAAATCTTTGTATTTAAGAACACTTATGTAGTATTGGCGAGCTCTCAGATCATAATGGTATTTTTAATTAGTTAAAGCAGGTACATCGGAAATGTCAACCGGATAGTCTATTAGCCTACATACATGTAAAACACGGTCTGTTGCAAATTTAAGACAAATGGGTGTGTAATCTGTTACAAGTGCCTTATTAGAGGTATGGAGAGCAAAGCTATTACCCATAAAATAAGTAACTTTTCATCACTATAATCCTTCCTTTCTTGTGTTTCCTAATGCTGCAGTATGTCTGATTACATGACAGTTACACTGGTTGAGGTTTAACCACAAATGTTTAACGCCAGGTCATTCAAAAGCTTTTTAGACGAACTGGCAGTTAGTCTGTCTTTACGCAACGCAACTTATGTAACATGTGGTCATGCCTTGCGTTTCCCACAATTCAATGAACTTGCGTTGTCGGCAGTTTGGCCTAAGAGAATCTATTAAACTCCCCACTCTGGCATTATTTTGTTATTTTAAATTCTCAGTAACCACCATGTAATAATTATAGTCTTGCAGTCTTCTATTATCAAATACATTCAGGGTTTTGTATCCTATTTTGGTTGCTTAATACCACTTTATGGAGACTAAATGAAATAATTTTGCCAAACAGCTAATGACAAGTTTATTTTTCTGTCTCACTGGCTCTGACACTCGGCATCAAAATGGTGCAACTGCTGGTAGGCTGATGTGATTTATGGTTCCTGGAAGTCAGTAAGTTACAATGTTAACCAGTCTGACAAACCTCAGCCCCTAGGTATGTGATCAATTGGGGATAATGAATGACACTGCTGATCCAGCAGAAACCTTAGCTGTGATGGTAGAGAAAAGTTGCATACAATCCACACTGACCCAAGATCTTTGCTTTATAATAACTCTAACAACAATGTCTAGGACATTTTGTTTCAGTGACCCAATTCTTTTACATTCACTGTCACGTTTGGACTGAAAGAGCCAAATTTGACTTTTGCTACTCACTCTCTGTCTTTCTCTGTCTGTCACACCAACACCGACACACACACACACACACACACACACACACACACACACACACACACACACACACACACACACACACACGCACACAGTCATACTTTTCCATGTTCAAGTCCTGGACTGGTCTGTCCATACTTCCTCTACTGGCTCCAAGCTGTATCATTTTTCCGAAGCTGCATTTAGCCTCTGGGGATGCTCACTTCCTTTTGAGAATCCGTTTATAAATAGCATTTCAACTCTGTTCCCCTAAAATCTGGTTTTACTGTACAGGCAAAACATCGTTTCATTCCACTGCTGTTTGATTTCACCTCACGATATCTATTTCAAAGGAGAAACCCTATCCAGAGTACCACCCAAGGTTACAGTTCTGTTTGATTTCCTCTCAGGATATAATCTTAGTCAGCTAAAATATTTAATTCAATGAAACGACCTTCCTCAAAGCTGCACTGCAGCTCCGGAACAAATTCCTGTAACAGGTTACAGTAACCAGCTGGAGACTGCAATGACAGAACGGCAGGCTTTATTGTTTGAGAAAGAGACATTCATTCAAACTGTTTGTGTGGCAATGTTATGGCGATGTCTTCGCAAGCTGGTAATTACTCCACCATGTTAAGAGCGACATTAAACCAAACACAATCCTTTTCTCACTGAGCTGACTTCAGCACTGGTGTATGATATGAGGTTTTATCTCATCTCTTAAATGATACGGTTGTTCACACTGACCTCTAAATATTTATAAATGAGTGCAAAGAGAAGTCAAGTTGAGTCTCTAAAGGCAGTCCTGACTGTTTGCCCAGTGACATCCAACTCCTCTCACCGTGAAAGCACTTAATTTCCCAATCACTGTGCTTTTATTGCTGTCCCAGGAAACCGCAACTATGACTAGAACTATGATGTTTTCTTATTTTCACTTTAATTAAATGGTACCCTTTCTGACTTTTCCAGCCTATGAGTCAAAAAACGTGGATAAAAATAAGCTGTTGCTTCTGGACCAATGCAACTACTTGTTTATGAATATACATTCCATGCAGATATTGAGCGGAAGCTGAATTTGAAACTTAACCGGGGTCATATTTTTGATCATAATGTAAACTCTTTGGAAGTCAAGGCTGGTCTTAGCAGATGGATCAGGGTCGGGAGCTGCATTGTATGTTTTATTGTGCGATCTTCAAAAACTTCAAAGATAGACGCTATACAGTGCTCTATCTGTGCAGGCAAGGAGTTTTCTGACTAATATCCGATGAATGCCCGCCACAGTAAGAGTGGGTGTCAATAATGGGCCCATCTGTCAGCACAATGGGCCACTTGTTTGGGTGAAGTTCTCCTTTAATCCCGGTCTTTTGACAAACATGATGAAAGTTTGTTTGGCACTAAGGAGGAGTCAGATTTTTCCATCAGTGCTACAGTGAATTCCTTCGGAAGCCAAGTATGCATGCTCTTCTTGTGACTGTAGTTGTTACTTTGTGTACAATATCCGGAGAGGTCCGTCTCGAAGATACAACAACTAATCATTCTATGGCAAAAATGTTTTCACGTGCAGAATATAGGAGGAATGAACAAACCCGAGTCAACAATGCACTAGCCTGACCGTACAGTATTTTCAAGGTGGGCAGCTCTTCACGAAAAAAAAAATCCAGAAGGTTCTGGGAGTCAAAGAACACTTTAAGTCAAACAAATGAGTCTGGGAATCCCCTGATGTTTCATCAGCTGAGTCCTCACCTCTCCCACCAAGGCCTTTACTGAGACATCAGTTTTCTTGTGTTCCTGACAGGCAACCAGTCACATGTTCACTTTGATTAAAGCAATAATGATTTTAGATTGGAGAACCATGCATGGGAGCTCTGTCCTGTAAAATAACTGTGCATGGGCCAAAGAGTTACAACAGTGTTTTTCAACTTTGGACAGTTCCCCTCATTCTTCACCCATACCCAGTCACCTTCTTCCTTTTATTCATACTATCAAATATATAGACTGTGGCAGAATATTTGTAAGAATATTGTAACTATCATACTACAGTGGTATCTACAATATTTGTATAATGTTTTGTTTGGTGGCACTTAAGAGGCTAGTTTCCTTTGTTTACCGAGATGTTAGTGTTTGTGGTAACTACCCACAATGTAAAAGTTTCTCTGCAGAAATGCACTCAGGTCAGGTGTTAACCACCTTTTGCGGTCTCCATGCAGATGCTGATGAGGAGTATATCTACATGAACAAAGTGATTGTTACCGGGAAGGACAAAGACGACAAAGGTGTGAGTTACAAATGGTTCTTTTTTCTAAAAATGTGATACTGATATGAGGTCATGGTTTTGTTTTTTTCCCTGAAATCTAGCTGAAATATAATCTATAAAGAAAATAATTTGAATCTTCTCATTGAAAACACGGTCTTGTGGCGTAATATAGCTTTTCAGCCACAGTAGTGGCATGGTTTTAATAATGGTCAGTCCAGCATTTTGATTTGATGTTCTTCAGAGGATGAATCCTAATGACTTTGGGGACCCCTGACTTTTGCTGTTGTGCCACCATGAGGGTGACATTTGTGTTTTTTACTGAAATGTCTCTAACTGGGGGGATGGATTGCCATGAAATGTAGTACAGATACACTAAATCCTAATGACTTAGGTGATCCCTGAACTGCAAAGATTGCAACCCCAAATTGCACCACCAGCAGGTCAAAAGTTTCATTTCTCTTTACTTTGGTTTATGACCAAATACCTGTACTTTTTGTTTGGTGCTATTTAGCAAATGTTAGCACACTAACTCCCTAAACTAAAATGGTGACTATTGTAAACATTATGCCTGTTAAACATCAACAAATTGGCATTGTCATTGCAAGCATGTTAGCACCACTGTGCCCAAGCCAGGCCTCACAGAGCTGCTAGCTTGGCTGTAGAATTATCAGTAGTAATCAAACCATTAAATAAGCATCACATTTTCAATGATTTTTAAATTTAGGTTTGGGTAAGGGCCTTTCTTCATCAGTTATTACATGCTCTGTATTTTCAATAGAATAGTTAGAATAGATAGAATAGTTCTGTGGCAAAGCTCTTCAACATACTATCTAAGTATATGATACTGGAAGTAAGTATCTAAGTACACGATCAATTTGACACTCTTATATTGATTATGTGCAGCATTAATCCATTTACAATGCCTATAATCTCGCCATTTCAGAGTCATTTGGCTTGAGCTTTGGAATGCATTATCTCTGTAAAGGATGTTTAATGTGGAATGATGTGCAATTTTGAACAAAACCTTTAATAAAAAAGGCTCCTTCTGGTAATTTGAGCTTGTCCAAGGTGGTCAAATACCAATGCGAACTTGTTATGTTATTGCATCTCATACTCAATCTGAGATGATTCAAGTTACTAGCAGACGTGAGAATAAGCTGAAACAAGCAGCGGCCCCCTCATCTCCCCTCCTCTAAACAACCATTTCCTGTCTGTTTCTTCATAGCTCTGCATCATCTGAGTGTGACCTATTTTGTTTGGACAGTGATGAAGAATGTGGTTTGAACGAGCGCTAGACATAACCCGTATATTTGCAGCCGCAACGCTAGTTTTTTTTTCACATAGACTGATGGAGAGCGGAGGCTCAGATGTGAGAGTTGACGTTCCTTAATCAGTAATCATGTGGTTAACCTGAACTTTCTCTTTCAGTTAAGGTGCAAGAGAATGGCATTTAAGACTCTAATATTACATTAAAACATTTTTAATCTAAAAAGAAACTTATTTTAGCTAATGTTATCTAAATGCTATTACTCATGCAATCTTTAGGTATACCTGACGTTGTTTGCTGTAATTCAGTTCAGTTTGTTTCCCATCCTCATGATGATACAAAAAGGCTTTGACGTACAGTAAAGGTGCATAACTGGAAATTTTGCTTAATGTCCTCTGCAAAAATAGTCATGGGCTCCACAGGACCAAGCCTTTCTTTTGTTTTCGCTATCTAAAGCTTAAGGATCTTCTGTAGCTAAATTCACGTTGGAGACAGAGAAAGACTCAGTGAGAACTTTTTAAAGAGAAGATGTTTAAAGTGACTGTGTCAAAGCTCTGCCCTTGCATCTCTACGTTAATCCATATCAGTATATCAGTATTCAAGCAGAAACTAGGTGAATGGCCTGAGGATTGCAGAAGTAGAGGGCATTGGTGAAACAATTGATACCACTCTCATATCTGTACGCTAAATATTAGGTCTTATTAAATGGTCCATTCCATATAAAGCTACAGCCAGCAGACCATTATCTTACCCTGGCAGAGAGGCTTGAAGCAGAGGGAAACAACTAGCCAGATTGTGTCCAAAGGTAACAAATTCTGCTTGCCAGTACCTCTAAAGCTCAATGATTAACACATTATACCTACATGGTCTGAAAATAGGTCAGTTATTTCCCCATGTCCAGCCTTTATGCTACAGTAAGATAAACCACGCGTCTTCTAGCTTTAGCTTGACATTTGGCTGACAGATGTGTGAGTGGTATTGTGAAAGACAAATAATTATTTTTATTCCTATTTTCCCAAAATATCAAACAACTTCTTTAAGCAAGTCAAATGCCAAAAAGGCTGCTGTACATTAGCATTGGCCATTGTTAGTTAGAGGATAAGTCCAATGAAATCCAAAATTTTTTCATTCTTTATCCAGAGTCTTCTTTAATTTTCTTGATTCGATTTTTTTCCCCTATACTGGGGTGTGTGTTTTGTATAATAGGGTTGTTGCTACCATACAAATGGGTTGTGGGTTATGTGGGCACTGTAATTTAAAAATGAAGGGTCTTGTGCTCATAGCGAGTGTTAGGGATACTAGGAGGCATTGATATATGTCGGAGACATCTGGAAATAGCATTGGATAAAAATATATTAAATTCAAACTCACATGGTGAACCATTTCTTTCACTTATTCCAAACTGGCCCAGTGTGACTTCAGGAAGAATGTGGAGAATGAGAGGTTTAGAACATCCCGTCAGTGCCTTTGAACTTTGCACACAAACACACACACACACACACACACACACACACACACACAGACACACACACACACACACATACACACATGAATTTCTGTATGTTTAGCCAATATAATGTGAGAGTTAAGATTTCTGTTATGCATTTAATCCCCAACTCTATGCTTTTATGACCTAGATGACAGATCAGATGCCCTGCTCAATGGAAAAGCAACAAAATGTGTACCCGTCCCGCAGAAGAGCCTTCCCGACCTGCCGTCCTCCAGAACAGTAAGTGATTACCAGCTCAATTCCATCAGAGTGGATTAACCTGAAATGATTTGGCTTAACATACACACATAGCGTTTTGAGCCTTTTTCTGTGGTGGGAATGCTTTATAGCATACTCTACCACAGTAGGACTGTTGAACTCAACAAAGTACGTGAGACAGCTCATTGGAAATCATGATATTCAATTGCATGCACAAGGAGCCCAAAGACAAATTCCAACTTTAAATGGAATTGACAATATTTTGGTCTTTTGTTACAGTAAGAACATTACTGTCACTAAGCATGTTAAGTATTCGAAATAAAGGTCTACGGCTCGATATCACATATTGCCAGAGAATTCCAGCGGTTTTTAATGTACTAAAACAGATGAAGTCTGTGGCCTTACAAGACAAAAACATTCCCCACAAACGTCAGAGTTACAAGCCTGAGGCTAGGTGAAATGTTTTTCTCCAACAGGTATTGAAACCTGGGCAAGTGAGTGTTCAATAGTGTGTGACAGAGCTGTGTTTTATGTTGACTGCGAGGCTGGTGGCTCCTGAATTGGCCCAGTGTGACTTCAGGAAAAACGTGTAGAATGAGAGGTTTGGAACATCCCGTCAGTGCCTTTGAACTTTGTGCGCGTGCGCACGCGCACACACACACACACACACACACACACACACACACACACACACACACACACACACACACACACACACACACACACGCACAGTGGCCTGCCCTAATATAAACTACAGTAGCAGCTGTTGCTAATCAGAACAAATGCTTGGTGTCAGCATGTGTGCATGTGTGTGTGCACAAGTGTGAGTACATGTGAAAGTGAAAGCATTAAAATGAGGAACATTTGTGTCACTATGCAGTCTCCAGAATCATTCAGTGTCAGTGTTTTTTTTTCAGTGTTTAGAAACCCTAAAAAACATCACATTGTTTTTCAGTTGAGCTGTAATTTCACGGCTGTGGTATAGCTTCCACAAATCCCTCAGATGTGTCTGGCAAAGACATTTCTTCTTCCTTCCTTTCTGCATCCAGCTGTGGTATAACTGGTCCCGTCTTGGGAAGCCTGAGTAAACACGTCCACAGTGAACCACTCTTTGGAAATCCCTTCATCTGCCTGCAGGGCTTCCATCCATCTCCAGTGATGGTGTATTCGAGAGTTAGCATGTGTTTGACTGTGAACACCGAGTCCCCCCTTATCTTTGCAGTGAACAATGCCCCCTTGCTGTTTATGTAGTGTCCGGGCATGGCTGTCCACTGGCCGGTCGTGATATTGTAGCAGTCCACTAGGCAGCGCAGGAAGTCATCGCAAGGCCCATTGCGCATCACATATAAATTGTCCCTGTGGGCTACCATACAATGGCCGTAGCTTTGAGGTCTGATCATTGTGGTGGCAAGTTTCCATTCATCTTTTACTGGCACATACTCATAGATATCTGTGGTATCTGGTGGTTTCCAGAAGCAAACAAACATCCTCCGTCTTGCAATAGCACTAGCTGCAGATGCTACAGGTCTTGGTGCATGTTGTATAAATGTCCACTCTCCCTTCTCAGTGTCATAACTCTCCGCTGTAGAAATGATCCGTTTCTGGAACTCGCCGCCGATGGCATAGAGTCGGCCCTCATGCCCGAGCAGGGTGAAGTCATATCTTGGTTGTTGGGGTCCAGGAAGAGCAGTCCAGACCCCCGAGTCAGGGTTATAGCAAAAGCTGCTGTCCACTGTGCCCTTACCATAACCGTAAACTCCCCCTACAATGTACAATCGATTGTCAAGCACAGCCACACCAGCCATGGAGGTGCTACAGAGAGTTGGGAGGTTAGTTAAATGCTTCCACTCTCCCTCTTTTTCATCAAGGTAGCACACAACCCTAAAGGAGTCACGTAGCTGTTCCATGGAAGGAGAGTGGGTGCCTATAGCAATATAAGTAGAGGGAGACAATGACTGAGAATACTGAAGAAGTTCTTCAGGAATTGTACTCTCTGCTGCCTCCTTCAAATCAGCAAAAGCATCACAAAGGAAAAGAGCTGCATTTTGAAACAGCTTATGTACCCCAAAGATGGAGGCTGCATAGTAAAGCAAGAGGCAGTTGTCTGAATCAATAATATCACAAAGATGTTGCACCAAACATGCAACCTGCAGGAAAGCAGCACACTCTACAGCTTCTATAAGCTCATCCGGGTCACTGATGGTGAGAATCTCTCCCCTGCAGACAGAAAGGGCAGTGAGAAAACCCCTTGCATGCACTCCTCCCTTCAGGTGGACTTCATCCTGACGACTTTCTGTCATCCCAGACTGAAAGAGAGCACGGAAGTAGTCACTGTACCTGGCCAGCAAGGCCCGCTCCACAACGAACCAGCTCTGCTCCACCCTCACTCTCACCCAGCCCCCTTGGTGCTCCCTGTCCTCTAGTTCAACGGTCGCAATCTCAGCATGGATATCCCGGTTGACTCGCAGGCCTTCAAGCACTTCCATGATCTCTTAGACTGGGGTCCTTATTCCTCCTAAAGCAGGCTCTCAAGTGACAATACGTGTGACTCGGGTGTAGATTAGCCATATTTTCCCCAGAGCCGGACGGTAAATAAAGATTTTTGTGAGTTCCATTGCGTCTCGTCTGCATGGTCTGAAAATAGAGTTGTACTATAGATAGCAGCTGTGCCACTCGCAAGCGTCAGGCAGGGAAAGGAAAACTGTTGACATGCACAGTGAGCAGTACTGTGGCTGCCGGCAACTGGTGATTATCATAACCGCAATGCAATTGGCTAGCACAAGTATTTGCTGAATTATTCATGATTACGTTACTTGCTGGCATTACCCCTTTAAATCCAGTTTTGTTTTACATGACTATTTTAGTTTTATACATGAAGGTCTTCTTTATTTACTGTTAAACATTTTAAGGTGGTTGCTTGTGAACATTTATGCCAAATGGAAAAACAAAATCTGGAACCAAAACTATGAGGGGTTTAGAGGAGGTCAAAGTGTTCCCAAGAAGGCAAAAATAATGGAAAAATAAATAAATTATGTGAAAAATCTGTGTCATGTGAATTTTTTGTTTTCTCTTTTTCTGCCCCCAACCATACAGCTGACATTTACTGCCTTTTTTCCCCCCCATTTTAATTCATGCTACTTTTAGTTAGACCAATAACTCCAACCAGAAACTACTGTGTAACAACTAGCGCAGAGAGAGGAAAGGCCCAGAGAGTTCTCCTGAATCTGGCTTCCCAAACCTGAGCTGCACTGATTATTATTTTTTTTTTTTTTGTATCACTACCTTCTCCTCTGCCCTGAGCTCCCAGCAGGCCTCCAGATACAGTGTGTGTGTGTGTGTGTGTGTGTGTGTGTGTGTGTGTGTGTGTGTGTGTGTGTGTGTGTGTGTGTGTGTGTGTGTGTGTGTGTGTGTGTCCGTTTTCGCTGCGCCGGATTCTTGGCATGGGAACCAGGGATTTTCCATGTTCCTCTGACTGTTCATTTTTTGGGCTCTTTTTCCCACTCTTTACTCAAAGCCCCTCCACCACACCCCTGTTCCTCCTCCGCCGCCCCCCTCTTCTTGCTTTGTTATTTATGCTCTGACTCCTCGATCCATTCCTTCTACCCGATGTTTCTGTGGTGAGGATGTGTGTGTATGTGTGTGTGAGAAGTGAAAGGTTGCAGGCTAAAGTGACTGTTGCGGAGCCGGAGTCCCTTGTAAAGTCTTCTGGGAGAAAAAAAATATACTTACAAACACACACCTGGGATCTTCCTGTCCTTTCTCTTTTTCATATCAGTCCAGCTGGTCTGTGGAATGGCTTCTCTTTAGCCTTGGCCCAAACAACGGGCAGATTTAGTTTTTTTTGGAGATGACTGAAATGGAGAGAGAAAAAGAGAGGATAGAGATAAGGGTGGGTGGGTGGGCGGTCTGGGGGGGCTGTTGCTGCTCTGGAATGCTTGGCTCTTTGTTTTAATTAATAACAGATGCCTAGACTCCTGTTTTTTTTTTCCCTCTGTGGAGCAGTTTACACTGTTTGTACCGTCGTGTGTACGTGCGTGCTCAATTCTTTACAGACTAATTTTCTCAGAACAATCACTTTTTCTCATGAAGTCCCTGTCAACTCTTAAGCTGTGTCTTCTTACTTCTGGGGTAACATCGTGGCAAATAATTTCCTTTTAATGGTGACTGGAATGGATTAAATCCAGATTTTTGTCACTTCAAAAAAAGAAAAGAAAAGAAAAAGACATTTTACCATATTACAATTTTCAGATTAACATCAAGTAAAATTAAAGTCAGTGACACAAATTCTGCTGAATTTCTAGATGTAAACACTTTTTTAGGTCCATCATTGTGAAACTGGCCTAATTCATTTCTGTACTTCTGTGATTCATGGCATCCTCGATCTTGTTCTCTATCATCTGTATCAAGGCTTAAACCAGAGCCGAGCCCCTCATTCTTTCACCATTTTAGATATCCAAAAGTTAACTCTATAGCAAGCACTAAATTGTCAATTTAGGCAGCTATTATATGATAGTTTTGTGTCACGACTTATCAGGTGTTGAGTCGCAGGTGTCATTTTTGTGTCTACAAGCCATGAAAAAAAACAAAAAACAAATTAATAAAATAATACAAAAAAGTAGCCAATATGCACAAAACAAGGACATTGTCAAAAACACACCTAAATGGAATGCAGCCATGATAAATGTTATTTGTTATGAGTCTTACTGCTAAGATTAACCTTCTCAGTTTACAATTTTTTTCCACTTTTTTCCATATTTTCTCAGCGTAGCATCATTTTGAAGACAACAAATTATGACTGAGATTAAATTTCTAAATTTGTATTTGCTGATACTTGCATTATGAAATATCTACAACAACCCCGTAATTTATAACTGATGCTACCCTCCTGAAACAGCATTGATAGCATCGCTGGCCCGCACAGTTCTTCGTTGATCCTTTCCTCCGCTTTCTGGCATGCAGGCCAATCACACAAACAAATCCTCGTCACTATGACTGTATGCGGGCCACGACATGACGCCAGCTGTTATGACAGCTTACTGCATCTGCTGTGTATTACTGGGAATGTGTTCGTTCACTGATGTGATATGGTGGGAAAAGAGCTCACAAGCAGGGGATTCCCTATTTACTGGTGCCGTCTCTGATGGGTGCTCACATCAGAAGTCATGATTTTTGTGATTGTTGTACATAGAGACAAATATGATTTGTTTTTCAGTATTTTGTTGGTCTGTGAATCGGAGCTGAACTAGCAACTCTGTTAGCGAAGACCCACAACAGGCTGGTAACCACCCAAACACAATATATTACTGCCTCTTTTTTCTTTAGTGTTATTCATTTTTCTTGTATAGAGGATAAGCACTGCTACACACCAGACATGATCAAAAGTTGATTACAGAATTATATTGCAGGAAGGGAATAGCTTTTTCTGAATCAAACATTGCTACATTGAAGAGAAACTAAGCGTTTCTGACTAATTGATCTCCACCCTTAATTAAACAAACTCTGATCTTAGGACATACTTTAAGAGGTCTGACTTTGCGAGAGCTCATACTTTTCCACAAAGCCAACCTCCCTTAGGCATGGTTTGCATGATATATGAAGCTCCTCTGCTAAGGGGTTGTATTTCATATTTCTGTGATCTTGCTGAGAATGTGACAGCCTTAGGGGAAATAAAGTAAAAATAAAGGAATACAGGCAGCGTTTTCAGATCAGTGGTGGGAGGAAACATTAGACATAGTTAAGAGATCGTTTTTTTTGTCATTCCACTCACAGGGTTTCACAGAGTTCACTTGAGAAGAACTTTTTAAAATATATCCAACTATATCAGACTACTGCAACATGGATTGAACTTATGGAACTACTATTCTAATTGGGTTAAAGGGGGCTTTAATTCCTGTTTTTTTAACAGTGTAACTTTTTTCCCCCTTTATATTTACGTGTGTAAATATAAAGGGCTTTTTTCCTCTCCCTGCACATTAACATTTGTCTTATCTTGTTGATTGTTGCAGTTGTCTGATTTTACCTGTGCAAATAAAAAAAATAAATAAATAAATAAAAAAAATCAAATTTAGAATATGAGCTGTTTCCCCAGGTGACTTATCCTATATGTTCTACTTGTGTGCCACATTAACACAATACTTGAAATTCCTCTACCTTCCTTTCATAGGAATCCTCCCTCCATCGAAGTCTGTCTCCATCATCCATCTCTTTGCTTCATTATGTTTCCCTCTTTACTCTGGAAAGA
Source organism: Xiphias gladius (assembly GCF_016859285.1). Taxonomy (NCBI): domain Eukaryota; kingdom Metazoa; phylum Chordata; class Actinopteri; order Istiophoriformes; family Xiphiidae; genus Xiphias; species Xiphias gladius. The sequence continues at coordinate 11,123,813 of NC_053408.1, read as the reverse complement.
ATACATACAGTAGTTTTTATCTTCACTGGTAGCTACTGAATTTTTTGAGCTGGTATGTCATCTTATTCCTAGCACATGCCCAGACAAAACTTTCATATCTCCCATCCTTTGCGATGTTGTAAATTGAGACTTGTGGTCACAGGCCGTGGAGATAAAGTTTTTTTTTTTTTTTTTGTTCATTTAAGAAATCCCATCTGGAAATTTTTGTTGCAACACACTGTATGAGTCAGAAAAGTCATCCTTCAGTGCCTGATGATCTAACTCCAATGTAACCTGTTAATAAACAGCAAACCAGGAACATACATAAGCTTACAAGATGGCTCACAAATTTTTGACTACAAAATAGCCATTGTGCATGATTTCACAATTCCAAAGAAAAAGATAACTATGACTGTTTCCCGGAAATTTTAATACCCGATCAGTTTTCTGACTTGGTTTCCTCCAGAATTTCTTTGTAATTTTCAGCAATTACCAGATGTATTAATCTCAGACATCCTAAAAGATACTTACTAACAAAGCTTGTTACTAGGTGATGAAACCCAAACCTTAAAAGTGACTTTACCATCTATCTATCTATCTATCTATCTATCTATCTATCTATCTATCTATCTGTTGCACTGATGCATTTTATGTATTATGTATGAAATAAAAATGGATGCTGAGTCTACACTGAGAAATGCCAACATGTCATTTGAATTTTTACATTCCTAACATTTAAATTTGACAGACGCATATTAAAGATGCATTTTGCCAGTTTAAAGTCAGGGTGTATCCAGAGACATTCTTCAAGATTCACAGCTCACCATCAATTTGAGAAATACAAATTTTCAATATAATGAACTCCAGTGATGGCAGAGGTCTGTGTGTAGCTTATTTACTGACTTTAGTTGAAAGTAAAAGTAACGAAGAGTTCTGAGACTCATTGAATTGAGACTCATTGAGGCAGCCAAGCAGCCGGGAGTCTGGGGGTTTCCAGCAGTATGTGAAGGAACAGGCAGACGGTCTTTACCACACAGGCGACGAGAAGGAAGGCAGAAGTGAAGCCAGACTGCCGATCAATTTCAGGAAAGCCAGTAGGCCCACACACACTCACCCTCTCTCTCTCTCTCTCTCTCTGTCTCTTTCTCTCTCTCTCACTCTCTCTCACACACACACACACACACTCACACACACACACACATAAATACATGCTTTCCCTCTCTTTTCCATGCTCACACACAATGACTCTTCCCTGAGGGCAAACATGTAATTCCCTAGTGCACCGGGTCAGACGGATTGGTTATACGAGGACTTCCCTACTTACTCCTGAAGTGACAGCTGGATTAGCCACATGTTCAGCCTGGGGGAACAACACATGTTAATAATGTGTGTGTGTGTGTGTATGTGTGTGTTTGTGTATGTGCATGAGTGTGTGTTGCTGTTGTTGTTACCCTGGACATATTCCTCTTCAGGGCATTAATTGAACATGCATGTACAGAGGCTATATTGTTGTAGAGCATATCGCTAAAATTGATGGATCGGAAGATTTAATTTTATAATCCCTCGCCCCTTTCTCTTTTTGTACCGCTTTTTCCCATCCCTCTCTCATCTGCCAGTGTGTGGTGGGTCGGGAGCCATTCCCCTTACCTGCAGTTCCTGCTCCAGCCAGTATAGACACCTCAGAGAGTTACTATGAGGAGGCGCAGCCTTATGAGGAAACTGTCAATGGTAAGAGCTCTGGTTCAGTTTCTTATTTCTTCTTCCCCATAGTTGTTTCACAGGAACAAAGCTTAGAATCTTCACAGCGAGGGCCAGCTGAAGGATTGTCAGACTCAATACTTGATTATTAGGGCCAAAACTCTATTTGCTGCAGAACTACTGTAAAGGATATCGGCGGTAGTATTGTAAAGGAGGCATTAACTTTAGGAGGAATTCCACATACAGTATGTGGCAGTGAAAGGGTGTTTGTCGCACACCATTTGAGGCCGTTTCATCATGGAAATACAGGTAATTTTTGTAGCAAACCAGCTAATGGCCTCACCATTGTGAGGTGATTACCTGTCAACCTTGGAATCACTTAAAGAAAAGTAAGATCAGTGATATTTTGCTTTTTCAGCTGTGTGCTCCAACCTAAGTTATAAATTTGTAATGACATTTGCTCTGGTGTATTTTTTGTTCTGATGCAAACTTTAATCGTCAAGCGTGAGCCTTTACCCAAAAGGGAAACTGACACAATAGTGACACTTCCTTGCGTACTGTCAGCAGGAAAAATATCTGGTTTTCTGCGAAGGCGGTGTCTGGCACTGCAAGACATAAGCCATAATAAAACAGAAGCTATTATCTTGGCTACAATGGTGCATTATTGTTCACGTGTTGGGCTAAATAAGCAACTTTATTTACCCAATAACATGGTTTTAACACAGACACATTTCAACTTTCTGCTAAAATGCTTCAGGTATTTCTAGAATTACTGCTGTACATTGATTAAATATCATTATACTACAGCCATCTTCACTTCTGAGCTAGAGGCTGCGTGTTATGTTTAACACAACTTCATCTGACCATCTCTGACATTGGCAATAAACAATACTTTTAATTACTGGTAAGTTATGATATTTATGATATATTCACAAAGGTTAATGAGGTTAATTAGGCCTACGCTTCATGCATCATTTTTCAATAACCAGAAGGATTTGGCCTTATGTAATTTGGAGCAGAGGACTAATTTAAAGTTTTATTTTGTTCTCCTGTTGCTGAGAAGGTTGCTTGTGTCAGTGATGCTGAAATGCTAAAAAAAAAAAAAGGTTTCTAATCAAGCATTTAGCTTCTGTTGTTGTCATGTACTGCAATTTTTCCAAAGATTTTTTGAACATTTATCTTTTCTATAAATATTTTTTAAAGGCATTTTCCCTCACACTTTTTTTCCGATCTTGCTACTCTTCTTTTTCTTTTTCTTCTTCTTCTTCTTCTTCTTCTTCTTCTCCTTCTCCTTCTTCCTCTTCCCGGTCCTCTTCCTCCTCCTCCTCCTCCTGTTGTGTAGATCTGGACTGTTTTGGCCTCCTCTCAGGGCCTTGGATGCGAGTGCAGAGCTCTGACAGTGTGGTCTATGCTGTTATCACCAGGGGTAGCTAGCTCTCTATCACAGGACTTGTGTGTTTGCTGCATGTCTTGGCCTTGCGGTTTTTTGAGGCATAATCCAAATTATGCCAGCATGTCCTCTGGCTGTCATTGTCTAGCATGAACAGGGTTCTGCATGTACAGAAACAATTTCCAGTCAAGACTTGAGACAAACATCATTAATCAGCCCCATCTTAATCTCAATTTCCTTCATTTATTATGTTGTCTTTCATTATAACTTGGCATCTTTATCCTGCTACTACCCATCAATATTAAAAATGTTATTTTCTTATTTGAAATGTGTGTTGTGAGGAAATCCTCCTCTGTTAAAGACAGTCATCAAGTTCAAGAAACCAGGCGTTAACCTCACCTGTTCAGTCAAACTCACCCCACACTGTGAACTCGGCCATCATTATGAATCTTTGATTATAATGCCTTATCAATTTTCTCCCCCAATTACCCCTGCCTTTTGTTTTAATCTCTTCAGTGACAGCATCTTTGATTTTTGTTTTTAGATGATGGGGAGGTAGTTAGCAGCTCATATGAGTCCTACGATGAAGAGGAAGTTACCAGAGGAAAGTCACCGTCAGCGCAGCACCAGTGGCCTTCCACAGAGGCATCCATCGAGCTGATGAAGGATGCTCGAATCTGTGCCTTCCTGTGGAGGAAGAAATGGCTCGGCCAGTGGGCCAAACAGCTGTGTGTCATCAAAGACCATCGGCTGCTGGTGGGTAAAAGACTGTGTGAAAATCAGAATTAAAGCCCCAGTGAGGTTTGGTGTACAGCAATTACAATAATGAGCACAGATGGTTTAATGAAGGCTAGGGTTTGTTTATATTCTTCTTGTAATTATAACGTTTATACTTAAATTTATATTTAAATTTCCATGTTTAGCTGTCACATACTGTCTTTGCTTTGATACTTATTTTCAGAATGGAAAATATTAATCCAATAAATCAACCAGTGGACAAATCTAGCAGTAAGACAGTTTATCACGTTTTTTATCTCCTCGTAGCCTCCCCATCCTGGGAACTAAAATGCAAAATACAAGGGGCTTCAATACTTATATTAACAGTGAGCAAATGACGTGTATGTAAAGGGGCCATCAGCTCTAGAGAGCAATTCGATGCTCTCATCACAGCAAGCTGCTGTTTTTAGCAAAATCATCTGATAAATCCACTCTACCCAAGCTGCCCAGCACCAAATGAAAGGCTAGGTTCGTCACTAGCTGGTAAAGAAAGTGGAACAGCTGGCTAGCAGCCAAAGAGCCAGAAGTTTTTCTCAAGAGCTGGTGGAGACCAAAACAGGGCTAAAAGATTGACCTAATATGGATTGACTTCACTGTATAGAAAGGATCAAATTAGAAAAATGTATTTCCATTTGTCTGGGATTGGCTTTTGATCATGCTTCCCCATCATCAAAAGACTCTCAATAGCCCAATAGCCTTTGACGCAATGGGGTGAGATGTGCTCCCTGTAACCCTTCAGCTGTGACTCAAGTTATGTCAGGATATGTGAATATTTATAGACTTGTACGAAATCTCCCCTGAATACATCGCTGCAGAAAACCACATGAGGGTCAGGTTGGGATCATTTGACCCTGTGATGAACAAGACTATTGTCTGTTGTGCTAAATCATAAAAGACATTTATAGTTTCTATATAAAAATAACTTTTATGATAGAGCACCATGGATTTTGGAGTAAATGTAATGAGTATACATATCAGAATGGAATTTTTTTCAAAACTCAGTTGCATTTGTGGCTGGTATTTGTTAAATGGCAAGTAATTAAATTCTAAAGACACTGTACAATACTGCAAATATGCTTTCCGACAATACTGTACATGTTAAACAGTTTAGCTGTTGCCTATTGTCGGCTGTTGTACAGCCTCTAAGTTAAGTCACTGTTATCGCTGCTCTCCTCAGTGCTATAAAAGCTCCAAGGAGCAGACACCCCTGTTGGATGTGAGCCTGTTGGGCTGCAGTGTGGTTTACAAAGAGAAGCAGCTGAAGAGGAAAGAGCACAAGCTGAAGATCACTCCTGTAGGAGGGGAGGCCATCGTGCTGGGCCTACAGAGCAAGGAGCAGACAGAGCAGTGGTTGAAGGTAGGTTATTCCAAAAACGGCTTGTTCTTATTAGCTCTTAAAAACTCATGTGGAGCAGCATTATTACTCAACTGGTTGCTGCGTTTAAAAGCCTGAAGGTGTGGACAGTAATCGGCCTCTGCTTGTTCATTAGGTGATTCAGGAGATCAGTCCCAAGCCAGCAGAAAACTATGACCCCCAGCACTCTGTGTCTGACTCCCCGAGGCTCATCTGTACTAAGGTACACTTAATCCAGATTTTTTTATAGTTGGATTCCCTCTCCTCAGCTTTTGTCATACTTTGTATTTTTTGAAGAAAATGCCTTCTAAATGACTAAACTGTGGATATGAACACACAGGGAGAGCTGAGTGAGAGATACTCAGTGGCTTCAGAGAGCGGCAGCAGCACTGACAGTCACGCTGAAACCCCTGAAAACAAAGATGGTGAGTTTTTCCTTAGTTGTGTTTTTTTTTAATTTTTTTTTATTTTAATGTCTACACTGGAGTCAGTCCAGCATAGGTTCAGGGACATGGTTCTGGTATTTGAAAGCACAAATATTGTAAATAATCATGTGAAGTACTTCATCTCCTCTCCACAGTGAAGAAAAAATACAGCGCAGGTTTGAAGTTCAGCAATCTCATGAACATTGGCAAGAAAAAACCTTCCTCATTAGAGAGCCCGGAGAAATGTGTCGACACCTCAGGTGAGTTCTGTCGTATATGTCAGACTACGTTGTGCAGTCCCAAAGCATGTACTGAATGTCATGTGCAGGTGCAGGTCTTGTAACATAGTCTCTGCCAGATGGTATTAGTACTAGCAGAAGAAGGTCTATATCTGTAATTATATTTATGCCAGACTAAACATGACAATATTTTCTCATATGCAGTCTTCTGATTAACAAAATGTCGTCATAATTATACACTATTTTAACAAACTCTGGGGTTCTCAGTGCTGTATAGTTCTTTAATTATATTCAATCTGGAGAACCCTTTAAACTGTCTTGGCCACCTAGTTTCTAAAAAACCTATTTCTCTCTGTACACATAGTACATTTGATCACATTCAGTACCACAACAATTTATTAGCACTGATTTAAGCAATAATCAGTGGGTTTATGACATTAAACAAACATAGTTAACCACTGGTGAGGTGTAATGGTAGACTTGGTTTGGGTAACACAAAACTACAATGCGAGATGCCGGCATGTAAATACTCATATACATTATTACTTACTAGGAAGAGAAACATATAACTCATAATTAAGTTACCTCCTCCACCCTCTGTCAGGCTACCTCAACGTGCTGGTGAACAGCCAATGGCGGATCTGCTGGTGTCTGATCAAGAATGGGCAGCTATGGTTTTACCAGGACAAGGGCAAAAACAAAGTGAGCCAGCCAGCGGTAACTCTGGAGGGCTGCAGTGTTTTGCCCGACCCCAGCCCTGAGCGCCTGTACTCCTTTAGGATTAACATGGATGGCACACAGGTGGCAACCCTAGAGGTACATGACCAGTGTCTTTTCTTTTACTTTGTAACATCTCTCTGAATATTTGGGGGGGGGGGGGATTATGAGAAAATGTTTTTTGTTTTTTAGTTTTTTTTGCTTTGCTGACTATTGCTAAATAAATGGTTTGACACTTTTTAACAACCTGACCCCTCCACGCTAACCCTGAACCTAAAAAAGAGTGAGTGTATCATTAAAAAATAGACCGTGACATCTGGTCTACATGCAGCACGTTTCCTGTCGTCCGTTCATGTTTACAAGAGCTTACATCAGCCTTATTCTGTTGTTCTGACTAAATAACCAGGCATTTATCATGCCTGGAATGGTAAATGTGTGGCCAAAAGCACATTCTGTATCAACATTTCGGAAAAAGAGAAATGGTGTACAGCTGCTTGTAGGGATCCTGAACGCTTACATACAGTATCCTCGTTTGGAAATCACTTTCTGCTGACATCAAACTTAGCCAACGTAATGTATGTGTGCACACAAGTGTGGTATGCCTGCATATGAGTGTGTGTGTTTGTGTGTGAAGGGTGGGGGTGTATTACAAAACTGGGAATTTGGGGGCTAATGCTACACCCTTTTTGATTAGGCCAGTACCACCCTGCGGCGGTGCATATGTGGTCATAGGCAATGGAATGTAAAGTTTAGTCTTGAGGGCTGTTTCTGACACATTTATGGTTTTGTTTGGGGTTTTTTTTTTCCCTGTATGAGGTTTTTCTTTTTCAATTTTCACAAATTGTAACTTCCCTGGTCCAATATTTACCAAAACAAACAAAAAACTGTTCAGAGAAATATGTGTCAAACCATTATGTGTTGGTTACGTGTCACACAGTTCTATGAGAGGACCTGTTTGAATCTCCCATAAATAACAATAGGCTGTCAACATCTCATGTGATTCTGTCTCTTCGCGTTTTTAATTTAGGCTGGTTATTGAAAAGAGCTGTTTGTTCTCATAGTGTTACCACTTCATTGTATGGCGTTGCTGATTGATAGTACAGGAGTGCATGCTGCACAAAAGACCCTTCTTTAACTGACTTGCAGACACAGAAGTGACCAATGGCAAAACATATTAATTTTCAAAAGAGCAAATTCCTAGAAAGAGGTTAATGTACTTACTAGCCATCAACACACGTTCACTATGTCTCAGTTGACTTGCACTGCTCAGCTGAGGAGCGAACAGTTTACGTCTTCAAAGGTTTTCTCCACTGAAATACTGCTGGTTTTAAATCTATGATGTTGCAAGCGCATGGTATGCGCTGAATGCACTTTTCTTTTTTTTTTCACACTGTTCTTTTTCCTGTCCTCTTTTCTCCCAACCCATCCCAGGCTAAGACCTCAGCAGACATGGGTCACTGGCTGGGCCTCTTGCTGTCACAAACAGGGACCAAGCAGGACCCAGAGGAGCTGACCTACGACTACGTCAACGCTGAGAGGATCTCCAGCATCGTCAATGCTGCCAAGACTTCCTTATAGTAACGTTTTCACTTCTGTCTACTTAAATGGGAAACTGTTCTGGATGCATATGTAGGAACAACGGTTAGGCGAACGTGTGTATTTGTGTGTCTCCCCAGCTTGATGCAGAGGAGGTATTCAGAGCCGAACACCTACATAGATACCCTACCCTCCATCCCTCACAACTCTGATGAACTGTACGACGATGTGGCGTCTATAGCTGATCCAGAGGTATGTACACGGTTAAAAGGCACTATCAAGTTACCCGGGTTTAAAAAAATATTGAGACACTTGACCTTCTTCCAATATCAATACAAAGTAGTTCTGAACATCTGGTTAGTTTTGTAAAATCATCTGTAAAATTTTGTGGTCGATGTCGATTACATTGAACACACTGAACTCATTCACTAAACCCATTTTCAGCATTTTTAAGTTTCTCAGGAATCAATCTAGGGGAAATGTGGCTTACTATTTTTGCTTTGTAGAGTTTATTACGAGACACATTTTAAAAGGAAAGAATACTTTTAGTAATAGATGATCAAATATAATTTCATTAATATATCCAACAGGGCTGCAACAAAATATTTTCATTATTGACTAGTCTACCAATTATTTTCTGTTTGCCAGAAACCCAAAAATACTCAGTATACTCTCACAGAAAAGCTGTGAAAACCACAAAATATTCACAGTGAAGAAGCTGGAACCAATTAATTTTATCGTTTCCCATTCATTTCCCGCTGATTGACTTATCGATTAATCAGTTGTTTCACCTCAAATATCCACGATTATGTATAACAACATACAGTACATTCATGTAAAAAAAGTAGGATGTGATTTCTGTGTTGCCACTACAGCTTACACGCAAAGAGAGAATTCAGATTTAATAACATGAATGGTTAACAAAAAGAATGTAGATGCCACGGAGTTTAAACAGCCATGGTTTTCATTTCAATCAAACTCTTCTGATTACTGTTAACTTTAAACAGACAAAACACTCCTTGAAACCATCCGGTGGGGTGTTTTTTCCTAAGAAAACACACAGCCTCTGCCCTGTTGTTTTGCAATCAGTTTTCAGGTTTCAGTTTAATTTTTACATGGACTCACTTCATCTGGCCACTTTCCATCTCCTAACTTCCTGCTCCCGTGTTATACAGGATGCTGAAGAGAGCAGCCTGCCACGCAGTGAGGACAACGACCTTCAGGAACATAATGAAACATGCACACACGATGCCAAGGACTCAGTGGGAACAGAGCAGGACACTGAAAACAGGGTTTACCTGGACCTGGTTCCTGTGCGCTCCTTCCTCCATACTTCGAGTGGGGGTAAAGCCTCCCCAGCCAAAGAAACTTTTAGACATTCCCCGGTCCCAGTAGAGGACCAGAAGGACTCTTCATGTCAAGTTAAAGAGGTACAAAATAGGGAGATACAGTATTATCTCCTGTTTCATTCCTAAAGATATTCAATATAAGGCAACAGATGTAACATTTTGTATTTATATGTTGTATTTATATCATATTTTATATCTTGTGTACTAATTTCAGGTCAGTTCAACTAACCCTCCCGAGCCAGAGCCAACACCTGTGTTAAATGAAACAAGTTTGACGTCTGCTACCAGCAAACCAGAACAAGCGGCCCCCCCGTGTCCCACGCCACAGCAGTCACAAACTCAGCCACTCAAAACCACAGCCCAAAGCCAGGAGACGCCTAAGAGGTTGACCCTGGGAATCACACAGGCCTTCAACTCCTCCGGGGGGCAGCTCCACAAAGGCCCAACAGTCCACACTAGTGCGGGGTTCCCCCACAGTCCCCAACCCCTGCGCCCCAAGGCACATACCATAGGTGAGATTGAAAAACAGGGACAGTGGCCTTGCTGGACACTGCGTTACAGGAGAGGAGTTGAACAAAGAATAAAATGTATCAGTGCTCAATCTACACTATGCTTGCAATGCTGTGAGCATGTCCTCTTGTCACTCATCAGTACACACGCCTTTTTGAAGATACTTGGAAAGTACACTTTCAACATGAAGCAGCAAATGGTGTTGCTGCTGTTTTCCTCCGCACTGAGTCAGATTAACTGCTTGCCTTTCTCCGCAATCTTAAATTACCATGGCTCCCTCTGGTGAAAAGCTGCATCCTCTGCAGTCAAAGCCGCAGCTTCACAGTGAAACTAAGATATACATTCAAAAAGAAGTATTTGCTTTTAAATAGTCATTGCATCTTTTTTTTTGTTTTTCTCTGCTAATGTCAAGATGACTATATTTCATTCTTTCTTCTTTTACTTTGAGCTAAAATTTCAACATTCAATTCCCAGGGTGTCCCGGTGCAGTTGAGGTGAAACTGGGCAAAAACCGCACGGAGGCAGACATGCGCCGCTACATTGATGATCGCGACCGCTTGGAGAAAGAAAGGGAGGAGGTGAGGAGCAGTCTGGCGAACCTGAAGAAGGAGAGAAGGGAGACCAAAGAGGAGCTCAGCGCCTGCCAAGGTGCATATGCACTTCCTGTAGCATTTGTGACAGCAAGGTTGACGCTGATCCGCGTGACTGACAGCTGTCTGTTATCCTCAGACCCCAAGCAGCAGGCCTCACTAGAAACCCGCTTGAAGCAGATGGAGGAGGCGTGTCGGGAGGCGGAGCACCGCAGGGTCGAGGTCGAGCTTCGGTTGGTAGAAGTGAAGGAAAGTCTGAAGAAGGTGGAGTCAGGGCCTTTCACACTGGGAACCACACTGGACAGCAGCCTCCAGGACACACCCACAGTCAGTGTACTGGTTCTGTTGGTATAAATGCAGAACTTCAGATCCCAATCATTTTGCGAAATGTTTCAAATACATGGTATTGTGTTTGTCAAGCAGAATCCATGATGTAAAAGGGCTTAGTCTAAATGAATTATGTGACATCCAAGCTTTCAACTACTCTCCCTCCTTAGGCGATCAACATTAATCCTTTTTTTGAAATATGGACCATACCTGAACCACCTCTCCATCATTTTGCCCACAGCCCAAAGCAACAACCATGCCTGCTCTCCAGACATCACCGCCACCATCGTCGTCGTCGTCGTCATCATCATCATCCCAACCCTCGAACAGCAATGTCAGTGCAGACCCGGCCTCTCCAGTCAACTCTGCCTCGGCACTAAAGAACAGACCGGCCTCCATCATGGCCACGAAAGGCAAAGTCCTGCAGAAAGCTAAGGTGAGACTACAGAGTTCACGTACAGTGAAAGCATGGATGTCAGTGGGAAAAAAAAGGATGCGGTATATCTTAAAACATGTGTTGTGAGTTACAGTTTCTGTTCCTTTTTTGTATTTATAGGAGTGGGAGAAGAAATCCACCACCTAGGAGGAAAACACAATGCCCTTTGAACTCCTCTGACCTGATCCAAATCCAACTTGTCCTGCTTAAGCACGGAACTGCCAAGTTAACAGACCAGACAGTTAAATCAACATCCTCCCGTCTCTGGATCATTCATCCTCACCACCTCCCTGCCAAGACTATAAAGAGCCAATCACAGAGAGCCACAAGCTGTCTTCTTAAATACCACTGGAGGACTTTGGTTTTAACAACTTTTCAAGTTGTTTTTTCTTTGTTTGCTAGAGGCAGAAATTTGATGTAGTTGCATTTTGGCCAGTATAACATTTGTTCTTGATACTGAAAAAATGGGATTTTTCAACACTGCAAAAAGCCAAATATTTGAAACCACTGAAGTCTGAGACAGAAAGATGCCCCTGTACTAAATTGGCCATTTTGTAAACTTTTTGTTGCTTGGTTCATATATGCTGGTAGCCAAGATGTAAATATATTTACACCATTATTCAGCCTTTTGGCTTGTATTGCTAGCTAGAAATGCACTTTTTATTCAAATAAAAATGTACTGACAACAATAATGGCTTGAAAATGAATCATGAAAATGTCTCATTTTGCCTTTGACCTTTCATCTGTCAGCTGTCAGTCCAGCTTGTCTGCTGCAAACGAACTGAAGGCTAAAATTGACACAGGAAACCTGCAGCATTAAACATTGAAATGGTAATTAGAGATTGAACACATTTGCTCCTCAGTAGTGAAAATAAAACCTTCACGAATGGGACAACGTTTTGGAAAGTGCCAAGCGTTTAGACCTTTTGATTATTAATTTAAATGACTGTTCATTTCAAATATAACATGTTAGATCTTGTTAGCTGTTGTGCAGGTAGAGTAATTTTACAGTTTAAATATAGACATTTTAGCTAAAGTTGGACCGCCAAATAATGTATTATGGCATTTGTCCCATTGTAAGTTTATTCTCTTTTCCCCAAGAGTGATATTAGTAAAGTAAAGGGTAAGTTAAGGTACAAAACTAGCCTTATTTTCTGAGTGTTACATATCACGAACTTAACTAAAAATGCAATACATATATACAGGATATTTATTAAAAAATTTTGTTCATTAGAGAGAACTAAAACATTTTTAACATCTAACATGAAAATATACAGTTAGTATAAAGCCTTTTTGGCACAAATTTGATGTTTTTGTCTGATTTGGAAGGAAGAAAGAAGGTTGTGGTGATTAAACACTGAATAAAAAAAATCATGACACAGATATACAATATAGTATAATATAAAAGTTTACATCTTTGAAATAGCCAATAGAACCTTATTGAGACAATTGCACAAAAGTGAGCACAGTGTGGGCTGACAAATCCAACAAGAAACAAACTAGGACACAAATGGACACCACAGTAGAGATACATACGGTTTGACGTCACTTGTTGAAGTTCGACTGCAAGTTTAAATATTGAAACAGTAACAAGGTAACAGTAATATAAATTTTCCCTTTACTCCAGTGTGTACCCGCAAACATCCTTGGTTCTTAAGATTCCGTAGGTGATTTATTTCCGTGTATAGTATGTGTGTTTATGTGTGTATGGTGTATCAGGCAGCATTTCTCCGACGGTGTAGTTTGTAGTGATGCAGGAGCTCCTGGTGGCTCTTCTTCTGCCTGCTCTTCTTCCTGAGACCAGCAGGCCTCGGAAGATCTCCCCTGGATGAGGGCCTACTGCTTCCTACCACACAAAAACCACAGAGAAAGTCAGGACTGTTGCATAATTATGCAAATAATGCAGTTTTTTATTTGGCCACCATTCCTATCGGTCATGATAAAATTTTCTTGACTAATTCAAATACTGAGCTTGGTCGACACATGTGACAGCAGCAACTGTAGCCTTCGAACAGGGTCCATCAGGGTAAGACGGGTCCTCAGCAGGAATATGACTGAATGACTTGAATGAAGGCAGACAGCACCACAGCCCTTTGCTGTCAACCAAATGCTGGGGCAGAATTTTTTTTAAGGCTGATATGACCAAAAGCATGCCACGGTTACCGTCCCATTAAAAGCATTAAAAGCTTTGACTGATAAACAGATAAGAAGGATAGTTCAAGCAGGAGCCAGAGAAATGCAGAAATGAAGAAATGAAGAAAAAAAAATGAAGGAAAGAAGACCCTCATTCATGCCACTGACTTGTTTCACAGTGTGGTCCTTCATAGCCTTGGCACTGACAACGGAAGCTCCCTCCTGACAGGATGCAGATCCCATCATTCATACATGGGTTCGGGCTGCACAGGTTTACCGGCTTCTTTACCTCTGATTAAAAGAAATTGACCACAAAACAGCAAATTACCATCATGTTAAGTACACAAATTCATATTTTAAACAGGTCCCTCAGCACCCGTTTATCTGTTCTCTATTCTTAGACAGCTGCAAGGACGTCTTAGTGAAAGGACATGCAGGAAAACAAACAATATATTGCAGATTAGATTTACTTCTTAACCAACCTCTTATTCCTATCCATGGAGCATGAGAGAACAAGCTGTCCAGGAAAGGTTTGGTAACAGAGGTAACTCCCTGAATGCTCACCTGAACACAGCATCTGGACCAGAACGTCCTCAAAGTACTTGAGGTCCTCATAAGACGGCACTGAGATCATGTGCTCCTCTGAACCAGCAATCTTCAGCAGCCTCTCTCTCTGTACATCTCCAATACCGATCACAAACAGTGAAACCCCATTGTCTCTTATCTTTTGCGCTGGCACGACAGCATCGTCCCCGCCCGAACCATCAGTCACCACCACCACAGCCTTGTTGACTCCAGGCCGCGCACCTTTAGCGACAGTCAAGATCTTGGAGTGGATGTGCAGTAAAGCTGCGCCGGTTGAGGCCACTCCACCCATGTAGTTGGTGTCACCCACTGCCTTGAGGATGGCAGAACCCGTGTCATGGGTGTCCAGGTTGAAGACGGTGGTGGCTCTCCGTCCATAAGCCACAAGTGCCACTTGGGCCACGTCACGGTTGATGTCGAACTGGACAGTGAGGCTGCGCACAAAGTCGCGCACGGTGGCGAAGTTGTCACGGCCGACACCACCGGAGGCATCCAGGGCAAACACCAGGTCTACCGCTTGGCCCAGACAACCTGGAAAACATACAAAAGATGATTTAGAAGTGAGATTTCAAGATCTTATAAATTAAAATCCAGAGGGTTTATTAATATACATGGGAGCCAGAAATAGTTACCTTTTTTATTAAGACTACTGAGTAAGTGCAGATTTTTAAAGGAATTTTTTGACATAATTTTTACATGATATTTTGTGAATTTCTTGGACATGCGTATTTACAAATGTGGAAAATATACCACAGTCTGGGCAGAATATTCCGCCTATGAAATGAATTTGTTTAAAGTGCTCTGTTGCTCATTAGGTACCTTGTGTGTCCACACTGCAGATCTTGGCCTTGAGCTCAGGGATCTTGGCACTGAACCTGTCAGGTGATGTGTAGGTGATAGTCCTCTGGGGATTTCCTGTGATGTTATTCAGCTGTCCCTTTAAGTAGTCTGGTCCCATGGCTATAAGGAAGATCTCTCTGTCCCGTGCATATTTTGAAGGCTCCACCACCTCGTCAACAGCAGGAGTGTCAGTGAGCAGCACCACCACCCGGGGAAGGTCGTCTGTGACATCGGCAAAGACTGGCACACTAACAAAGCCATGGCGTGTGACGTAACGAAGCGCCTGCCCCGTCCTGGCCTCGCCGCCGATCGGTTGGAGCGCCTCCACTGCCTTAAGCAGACCCCTCAGATCCCCTTTGAACTTGCCCACCTGGGCTTCTACTCGAGCCTCTCCACCAAACACCGCCAGGCCGACTTTGCTGGGGCTGTCAGACCCAATCACGGTCTGCAAGAAGCGCTTCAAGAAGGACTTGAGACGGAGGAAGCCCTCCAAGGTAAGCGTGGCAGAACCCTCCAGCAGGAAGAGCAAGTCCACAGAGCAGTCCAGTGATAATGCAGGAGCTGAGGAGGGATGGAGGGTTTTATTTAGTTTTATCTCTGCATTCAAGTGTTGTGAAAGTCTCAGTAAGTATACAGACAGTGAACAAACCGCAGTGCGGGTCTCCTCCATAGCCGGGCGGACACACACAGTGGTAGCCCTCCGGACCCTCTGATACACATGTTCCACCATTCAGACAGGGCTGGGAATCACAGGGATCTACAGAGAGAGAGACAGTGGCAGGAAGTGAGCTGCACAAACATATCTCGACAAACACACACACACACACACACACATCTGAAAAGAGTAAAGTGCAGCTGGAATCAAAGGGAAAGGACAAGGTTGTCACCTGGACAGATAGTCCGATGGCAGACAGTCTTGTGTCTCTTGTAAGCCTTGTTGTACCTGCAACACACAGATTTGGCCCGAAACAATATTCACACGTTTTTTTTTTAGTTTGAAATGAATGAAAGATGTGCATTTTGCAAGGAATAACTTTTTTGTTTTTCTTTTTTTTTCTTCTCTCAAATAAATGAAATTTCCAAAATCGGTTCTGTTTCTCATCTTCTCAAGAAGACTCCATGCATTCCTGTACACTTGCCTGTAGTAGGGACAGAGAGACATGTATGGAGAATACCCTTTGGAGCCTTTCCAACACATGAAATTTCCCTGCAGCTCTTTCACTGCCTCCAGTGTCTTCCTCTCACAGGGAAACGACTCCACCTGACAGCCTGGACAACAGAACAGGAGGTTTGGGATTGGTGTCGGGAAGAGAGGGGATATGGAAGGATGTTTGGAGTGGACAGGAATGGAAGAGAGTTAGGCAGAGCGAGAGGGAGGCAGTGAGAGAGACAACTAAGATGATTTTAAGAATCTCATTTCCTTCTTTTCACACATAAATAATGTTACATTTTCTACAGTGTAGATTTGACCACCTCTACATCATTTATGTCCAGTGATACCAAACTAATGATGTCTGTACAAGTAGATAATTAGCATGTGTAGCAGTCGTAATGGCCTCCAGTGAAAAAGTGTTGTCTAGGAGTCCCACCTGCTGGTGTAGCATTGCAGACAGAGAAGGTGGACAGTGTGGTGTACAGGCCATTGACGGCATCGTAGAAATGCTCGGCGAAGAAGACATGGTTCTCCGTTGGCTCACTGGCCAGAGTGTGTAGCTCCTCCCACCTGTAAAACAGAGGAAAAAAATTCATAAAACTTGTGAAAAAATTACGATTTATTTAGGTTTAGTTTTTCTACTCCATCTCACAAGTTTCCCCTTTCCTTTAAACTGCATTACATACAAAAAGAATGTAAAAATGAATAATAAATAGTATTATCCCTGGCAGTGATCACTATTTCCACACCATCCAACATACCTGGGATAGCGCAGACCAACGGCAAACAAGACCACGCCTGTCTCTTTGAGCTGTGCAGCCGCCTGCACCACGTTGCCCTGAGACCTCCCATCTGATAAGAGGATGGCGATCCGGGCCACAGTGGAGGAGTTACGACCGCCTGGGAAGCCCTTCCTCAGGATGTACTTGAGAGCCAGGCCTGTCTGGGTGCTGCCTCCCCTGGGAGTTCAGAGTTTGGAATAGTGGGTTTTTGTTTTTTTTTTTAATGTTTTTTTTTTTAATGTTTTTGTCAGAACAACACTGACGGAACAATCTGAAAAATGGGAGACTGTGTACTGTACACCAGAGGCAAGCAGAGTCATAAGTCTACTGCATATCACTGCCAAAGTAAACCGCAGATAAATTTTATTTGGATTCCTCTTTTAGTTCTTGGATTGAAAATGTATGAAGAATTTTGAGTGTTGGCCTTGTTTCACCACCTCAGCACTCAAGAAACCAATTTAAAACCTATTATATTTTTTTTTTTTCAAAAAGACTTAAATGTCATTCAGAGCAGGAGCCTCGTTCAGTCCTCCCACTAGACAGTAAGAAACATATTCACACTTTTCACATGAAGACAGAGCTGCCGAAACAAAGCTGTGATGGGCTTAGGTGTCATCCTATTATATTTCTTTTGTGTCCCTTTTTGCTGCAGCGAAAAAAACGCAATGTCTGCTTGGAGGACTAGAAGACAATAAAGCAAAAACCACAAAAGGCCTTCAGGCACCGTTTCATAATTTTAGCTACCATGCACAGATATATATCGACAACACGAGGTATTGGTTTCTTAGCATAAAATCGCTCCACAATACATATTACAGAACACATACTGTGCTCACATCTTGGAAAAGCTGTATCTTACACACTGGTGAATCCTTTTTTTTTTAGTCCAATGGGCAAACTTAAAGAACAATGACTGATAAAGACTCATCTTAAGTGACAGTAGTTATCATTATTTGATGATAGGCTTTTACAGTCTAATCCTTGAAAAAGCAATTTTAGCTCAGACAACTATTTCAACAAAGTGGATTTAGACCTGAACTGCAAATCAACTTTGGTTAGAGTCAAATTCTGTCTGTTTTTTTTGTTAAAATGTTATAGTATATGTATATATGCAGTATATATATTTGTTTAATACATATTTTCTCTATTTTTATTTATATTCTTGGCCATATTACTGGTCAGAAGAAGAGATGTATATTACAAAGCAGAGTAGTAGGATATATAATTGTTTAGAATTGAAAATATTAAAAAAATGATTATAATCTATGCATCATTATGAATAAACATACACCTACAGCATATTGCTACATTTGAGCTCTCATAGGTACTAGTTTTATTTGAGGCAATGTGCCAGGTAAGTAAGCCAAAATGACACTTCTGCACTGTGAGCATCTCGCACGCACGCACACACACGGCAAAATTACCATCCTCTTCCTCGGCTTATGCACTTATCCAGTATCCAGTGTCCATCTGTGGTGTGCTTCTAATCTGAAATGAATTTGTTTTTCTTTCCAGGGAGCATTTGGTGTTACTTAGCCTCTGGACATGTGCATATATGTTTTGCTTCAGCATAACTTTGAACTAAATCCAGTCCCAATCGTGTAACTCATCAAACATATACACAAACATTTGCCAAATCTGTTAACTCCTTGTTTTGCCACTATTGCCAACTCATTCATTCTGGTTGTGGTTCTGAAACTACACTGAGGAATAAAAAAAAAGTTTGAGCGTGCCAGAATAGCTGAGGATATAAATGATCTGACCCCTACCAATGACCTGTTTGTATATACAATATATTAACATGGAAATTGCTGAATACTGCCAGTGCTGAAATTAATTCCCCCGTATCTCTGATAGTAGGTCATATTAAAATGAACATTTGTCCCAATGGCTTTGTCCCTATAAAGTTCTTAAGAGGACATGTCTATAGCAGATTGTCCTAGTAACATATTGATAATCACCAGCTCACTGAGACCGTATGCTTTTAAGAATGCTGCTAAAAAAGGGGAACACTCCAGCCCTAAAAACACAATATTTCTTTTCACATTTATGCCAGTCCTCACATGTATATTTCTGCCTATCTTTCCAAGCACTGACTAAACACAAGCAGTTACACAGAGAGGTTAAGTCTGGCTTCTTACAGTTGAGAAAAATTTCCAAAATGAAATTGATTTAATTCTGGAGGTCAAACATGACCTAGACAGTGTCATTCATGGTTTTATTCGATATTTAGACCACAGTAACTCTATTTTGGAACAACTAAAACTCCCAGTCTCAACTTTTTAAATTAGTTTTAAATGTTTTAATAGCCTAAAGTTTGTTTTAATTTAACTGTATGAACTCTATTTGTGCTTTTATATAATCTTAGACATTTAGGATTCTAATTCTTTCAGACGTATTGCTTCATCAGAGGCAAAACCACACAGATTTAACCCCAAGTCACACTATAAATAACAAAGTCTCTTTGGATCCCAAAACATTATCTTCCTGCAGGTGACATGAGAGGAGAGACACACCTGTAAGAAATCTTTTTCATGTGCTTCTTCAGCTCTGGTTTGGTGGTGTAAGAGTCCAGAGAAAACTCCAGCCGTGGAGTGGAGCCAAACTGAATCAAACCAACCCGCACCTGGACAAGGTTGGGATTACATGAGTACTGATTGACATGAGAGAAAGAGAGAGAGAGAGCGAAGAGAACAGAGAGAAAACAAACCTTGTCTGGTCCAATGTCTAGTGCTTGACAGAGTTTGATTGCATAGTGTTTGGACCTCTCGAAACTGCCCTTCCCCACGCTGTAGGAACCATCCATGAGAAAGAGGATATCCGTAGCTGCTGAGCACTGCATCACTTTCCATGGAAAAACAAACAAAATAAAAAGTTAAAACCACTGGATTTCTAGATTAAGAAGTAGGCCCAAACTCATTCAGCGTCTAAACCAATGCATTCCTGGCAAAGAGCTCCTATTCTATTGCACTATATGGGCATTATGGGATTATCCTGGTTAGTTATTAAAATGGGCTGTCGCAGATGAAAATAATCCCCTTGACATAATAGGAGAAAAACAGTTTAGAACGACAGAGCTCAATTTTCTTTTCCCAGGTTTCACAAAACCATTACCAAGCGAAAACTCCCTCTCCCTCTCCCAAGCATGTTTGCACTCGCCGGCAGCACAAATTATCAGTGGTGTTGCTGTCAATGTTAGAATGCGCCGGCTGATCACGAAGAGGGGCCGTTACAGACAGAGAGAGTGTGCCGTCCGTCTGTCAGCCACTGGCTCCGTTTATGTGAAAGCCGCCTCCAAACACAGACATCAGGCTAATACGACCGCCCACCACCTCCGAGGATCCTCTCAAAGTCACTCTACCTCGTAACTTACCCATTTATTAAAAGTCAGTGGCATCGCACCTAACAAGGTTTGTACAACTCTGTCTACATCAGACCCTGCACATTCTTTCACTTTAGCCTGTACACATCTTGCTATAATATGGAACACAGCAGTAGGTCAGGAATCACAATCACTGGCCCTGTTATTGTCATTTCTTAACCATTTCGTTATGTTGACGTGGTTTTGGTAAGGTACTCACTTTCTCCTGCTGAGTTGATTTTTAAAATGTTCTGATGGCTGGTTTGGATGTCCTGCACTGTGGTGCCCTGCTGGACTGGAAGGGACAAACAACATGGAGGTTTGTCCACACACACTTTATGGATATAGTATTATGCACATGCGTGGCGCAAACATGACATTTAGATACAGAATCTGGGCCGACTGTACCCATCCAGGCGCAACAAAACCCTACACATCATACACAGGTGATGCTTTTTCTCAAAAGTAACATGAAAGAAACATGACTTATTACACACAAAATTGGTGCAAAATTAAAAAAAAAAAAAAGTCATTTCTGCTACACAAAGCAATACTTATTTTTCAGACTTTTCTCTCATCTTTGCTTGAAAAAATAAATAAATAAATAAACTATGATTCTGGAAACAGGGTAAAGAAATTATACTTCAGTTAAAGTGGATACATCCAGCAACCAGTGATTATTGGTTGCTCAATTTCATTGTTGTGTCCCCTGCCCCAAAATTCACTCCTCACCTACACATAACCAGTGGCAGGGTTGATAATCTTTCTGTTGTTAATGAACACACACACACACACACACACACACACACACACACACACACACACACACCTGTACGTTGACTACAAATTGACGTGGGATTTACAGTACATTACCTCTACAGTTAGCTTTGGATTCACAAAAGATACATTTAGAAAGACAGACTCTGATGTGTGGACCTAAATACTTGTCCATGTTAACTGTATCTGTTAAGTGTCATTCAAAAACCACCAGTGCCCTCAGAAAAAAAGTGTAAAATAACATAGTAAATGGGATGCTGTCTCTGAAGCCAATGCAGTTCACTGACTCACACTTGACCCCGTCTGGGACGGATAATTGAGTATTTAAAGCTAATGTGAATGGACAAGTGAAGAAAACCATTCTTTCGCTCCGAAAGTACGTTGCTCTATTCATGCATACGTACAGCCCCGAGAGGAGGGATAAGGACATGCGATTTCCTGTTCAGCATGCGAACATACCGCCTTGTGCCTCGCAGCCCCAAATTGTCACAGAGGTATTTGTCCATCACAGAGACGGAGCGCTTGAGTGATCTTAACAAACGTGCATCTCCACATTAAACAGATTTCTACTCTCTGCGAAGCCCAGTCCTTCTCTTTGGGACATAATACAGAGAGAAATTGTCAGTACGCTCCCATCAATTTCGCAGTAATGCTTCGGGGCTGTCCGTCTGGTGTCGATTTAGCACCTGCTAATTAGCTGAAATATGTGATACGTCTTGTGGTGACTGTCAAAATTTAGCACTATCACTGACTTTGTCCTCCTCCTCTGCTCATCTTTCTGCCACTGAGGTCACTCTAATGGTTGGGGAGAAAGATGTGGCATACACTAGTTTTTTTTTCCTTTTTGGGAAAAAACAAAATGTAAATGCAACCCATTTTTACAGTAACCAAGATGATAGTAATGACATTAAAAGGGTAATTATGAAAAACAGCAGCTGCTACTTAACAGATTCTACTTTAAATGGACTATTATCAACTAAAACATTATTTTATCAACCTGAAATGAGCTTGGATTACATATGACCAAAAAACAACACCTGAAAGCAGGCTGCAACTGACAGTTATTTTCAGTATTAATAATCATTTTGAAAAATGTATCTTTTTTTGTCAAAAAAAAAATGATGAAAAATGTCCATCACAAGTTCAAAGAACCCAAATTGCTTCAAATTGCTCGCTTTGTTTTACCCCGACAAGTCCACAAAACAAATCTATTCAATTTACAATCATATAAAATGTAGAAAAGTGTTGAATCCTCACATTTTGAAAAACAGGAAATAATGTCGCTTTTCTCTTTGATAAGCGACTTGGATGATCAATGGGTCGACCAACTGATTAATCAACTAATTGTTTCAGCCCCAATCTGTTTATAGCACAAACTCCCGTCATGACCACTAGCAATGCACTTCAGGCACTGAATTTACTGCTTTAAGCGGCAAATATTTTTTGAGACCTGTGGCAACCTTTCTCGCAATGAGTGCATATGCAACCATTTCCTTTCCCTGGTTGAGAAGACGAGCGTTAGTCAGGAGAGGAGACCCGAGCATCCCACTAAGATATTTAGGGTGTGAGGTAGTGACGGAGGCAGAAGGGGGAGATCAGCTGGCTCGGGTCACCCCTCAGGTGTCTTCCTCTTCAGTCGATCAACAGAGAGATAAGCATGAGAGATCTGTTAAGCATGGCTTCTGTAAGGGTGTAAGGGCAGTGTCACGGGTCATTCATCTTCCTTTTAAATGGACCACCAACGAGAGGCTCCTGTGTTTTCATTACTTCTTGACAAATTTTTGTCCCCATTTGAGGCCCGTGGAGGCAACCGCTACTGACGAAAATGAGGGAGACACAGCCAGTTGCCGCACAGATTTTGCAAAACTGCATTAGAGCAACAATACATATTGAGAGCGAGGTTATCATATTCATGTGCGTGAAATAATAATGAGACAAAAAAAAAAAAAAAAAAGGATGACATCCCAGTCTTTAATAAAAATATTTCATCATCAATCCATAGGAAGAGAGGAGCAAACTGCATGAGGTCAGGAAACAATAAAGTGTAAAAACCAACAGAACACTAACCGTTAAAAAAAAAGTACCACCTGCAACCCAGGGGCCTAGGCTCCAACCTCTGCACAATCCTGACCCTTTCATCTGCCCCCAATTCCAAAGTCATTCCCAGCCCAAAGTTCTCGAGACAGTGAAAGTTCGGGGTCTTGGCAAGCTCCTCTCTCATCGTCAGTGGGGCCCCACTCAGTGAACAAAAAGTTTGTCTGTTCAGCCAAGTGCCTCTAGGACAGGGAGTGTGTACCTTTAATGTCAGTGAATAGCGGGAAAAATCAGGAGCAAGATAATGAGCAAGGATCCTTAGGCTGAGGAGAATATGTCTAATTGGCATTAATCCCACCATAGTCTAGGAGATTTAAGTAATATTCCCTCGAAATCAGAGATAAAAAGTTTGGACCAGTCTCTACCTATCTGGGAAATGTCATTTGACAGTCAGGGATATCTAGCCGGTGAATCAGTGCAATATGTTATCTGCGTTGTCAGCACAGGAGGAAAGGGGGGCGTATTGACAAGGTGAAATAGTCTGTTTTGCTCAAGTTCAAAGTCTTAAAATGGCCGGTAATAAATACTTCAGATGGTGCTAAAGCTGTCATTTATGAAAACAACTCGAAGATTATATCGCCCCACGACTCCCGCGTCTCCCCTCAGGCAAATACCGATACTCTTGGGCCCAAGAGGACTATTGACGATACGCTATAAAAGCGATGCAAAATTTGACTTGCCTGGAAACGAACAGCATTTTGAGCACAAGAGGCAGGAAATGGCTTGGAAGGAGAGATAATGGGAATTCTTTGGCACTGGGAACTTGACAGGTTCAAGCAGTAAAATGGCTTGTAAAGAATCTCAGGTTGACCAGAAGCGCATCAGCGAAGTATCTTACATTTTCCAACGTGCGATGCACAAACCTACACTTCAACATGCTCAAAAATGGCAGCAATTTATCCTCACTTATATGTATGTTTTTTTTTTTTACACTGACTTCATTCTTCCTCTCCGCAAACACCTATACCTATCAACAATATTAATATTTATCTATTTATTTAGCTAACCCTAAAATGGCCATTTTTACGTCCTGAGGTTCATAAACACAAAGTAATGCCTTTGGACAGAGCCAGACCAGCTGTTTTCTTTCTGTTTCCAGTCTTTATGCTAAGCTAAGCTAACGGGCTGCTGGCTGTAGCGTCATATTTACTGTGCAGACATGAGACTGGAATCTATCTTCTCATTGAACTCCAAAAAAACTGAATGTGGAACTATTTTCTATCAGTAATGCGTGAAGAAAACATGAATGTTCAAATGTGGAATGGAATGATTTGGAATGACCAAACATTAGTAATGACGAGGGCAGATTGGAAAAAAATTCCAAAAGCCAGAGAGGCACAGAAGGGACTCCTCAACTGAACCTGAATGCAGAACAGTAATAAAGTCAAATCGACTGACCTTGCAGAAGCAGCAGTGTTAAGAGGAGGGAGAGATGGATATCAGGGTGCATGTTGGGACACCTGGAATGATAAACAAAAGTACAAGCTTACAAAGAATACAGAACAAAATGCACCCAACAGCAGAGGAGAGGAGGGTGTGAGAGTTAAGTTTTACGGAAAAAAGATGAGAGATAAAAGGAGACAGGAGAATTAGGTTTCATTCGTATGTCGTAACATCTGAAGGATTTTTACGGGGCTGAAAAAAGGTAGAATTATAGAAAATTCGGAATTAAAAAAAACAGAAGTTTGTGCATTAGAATTTTTTTTTTTTTTTTTTCCTCCCTCCTGTTCTGACCCCCGGGGGATGGCAACCAGTGGTATATTTCATCAGAAAGTCAAAATTTCGAGCATGGGCAGTTGTCCAGGAGCCAACAAGTTTGAAGTGCAGTCTTTTTCTTCATTTTCTACGCTTTCTGTTTTGCATTATTTCTAGTAAGCCTAGTAATCGCGTTGAAACGAACCACAAAATGTGGTTCACAAGTCCAGAAATGCTGTACAAGGGGGAAGCCAAAAGGACGACGAAGAAGCCACAGGCCACATTTGCCTCCTGACCAGGTAGGTCAAATAGCAAAATCGTAACTTGCCTCGAGGACTCTGAGTACACCCTTAGCATGTTTTCCCAGCTAAGGGTGGGTTGAGTCCTAATCCTTCAGTGAGAACAAATTCAGGTATACCTGATGACTGACAACCACCATGGAGGGGACATGGCGTTTTGGCGTGTACCAAAACACACTTCACTAGACAAAAGTTTCCACATGCAGACACACTTCACTGTCTTGACACCGGCATGTGAACCGATCTGTATTTTGTCTGGGTCAGAAAGTTTACAGTAAGCTCGAACTGAATTTCTCAAAGCAACACAAAGATGTCCCGCGGTTTTGATGTGTGTGTGTGTGTGTGTGTGTGGCGAGGAAGCCCAGGAATGTTTTTCATCAGCGTGTTCACCTGGGACGTGGGTTGCCAAGTTAAGGATTAATATTGCAAAGGCACATGGACAAATTATGAACACCCTGAGGACAGAGAGGTGTCAGTTCGGTTGCGTAAAAGCTGAACATAATTGGTTTCACAAAAGAAGAAATTAATGCAGGGCTGTTAGATTGAATTCCATTTGATTACAGAGATATACCTAATAAACCGTTTAGTGTACATTATAATTTTATGTAACCACTCCACTAGCCTGGCCTGCATCTAAATCAAGTAGTAACATTCTCACCTGTCTTATTGTGTATGTCCATTGTTGTTAGGTACACATAAGAAGTTCAGGTGCTGCAGATAAGGTTTGATTACCTCTGGCTGCTGATAAGCTTGGCCATAATATCCTGCCTGCGTCTGAAGTGTGTGTGTGTGTGTGTGTGTGTGTGTGTGTGTGTGTGTGGAGGGATTGGGGTGGGCAAAGAAGACGGACGTGCCAGCGAAACCCTCCCTATAGGTAAGAATGTGTGTATTTCTGAAACAGAGATAGAATTGTGTGCAGGACGGAGCCTCGTTTTAAGGGGAGTCTGCGTGTCTGTGATACTGATCTGCAGGGCTGACAAGCAGTGACTGTCCCAGCAGCCCCCGGCCTGATTAACATCACCAGAGGCCATTGATGCTCTATTTGCGCACTCGCTTTGAATGTGTGCGCGCCGCCGCACCTGCGTGCGTGTGGAGAGGGAAGCGTGCAGTGCACGCCAAAATAAAAAACACCACACACACACTGCACTGCACACCTGTCTAAAAAAAAAAAAAAATTCTTCTTCTTCTCTTCTGGATCCCTCCGCCTCCTCTTTTCCTTCTCTTTCTTTTTCTTGCTGTTCTGAGCATCTCTGCTCCTGTCTCTCTGCTCCGTTTGATTCCAGCAAAAAAAGAAAAAAAACTACAGACACAGACACTTGGGTCATGTTGGTGTTTATATTAAAAATATATTAAAAGTAACATAAGTTCTTATCTTGCCATCGGGACTGCAACATGTCCATGAAAATCATAATGATTAAAGGAATATAGTCTCAGGGGAGGGGCAAGAGTTAGGTAAAATTTATTCTGACTTGAGTGAAACGGTAAACCTGATACTTCTCATCTCATCTACAGGAACTAAAACTAAAACAGGACTTGAGGACATTCCTCCTTAAAAAGAACCCAAAAAAAAAAAGAAAAAAAAAAAAAAAGGCTCTCTGCTTTGATGGATGTGCTGCTTTGAAAGTTGGTCTTGGTAGTTGGAAATTACCTCCTCTGTATGAAGAAAAGAGAAGAGAGCTTTTTTAGGACCAGCTTCTAGCAAAAATCAAGAGGTGTTTGACTTTTTGGAGTTGTTTTTAGGTGACTTTGGAGTCTTTTCAAAATTAGTCAATTTTAAATAAACACCAAATGTAACAACAAAGAAAACAATTTTTTTGTTTTTGTTTTTTTTTTTTCCCCCAGATTCCCCCCTCCACAACAGACTGTAAAAATGATTGTACTAACTGACGTTATTTCCAAGTAATGGGTTTTGCATTAAGCAAGCATTTGCAAGGCAAGCAAGCATAGGTGCATTCTCCCATTCCAGGACAATTGTACAGGGAAAATTAACTCAGAAAAACTCCAAATTAAAACTTAAATGTAACTAAAGGTGGTGGCTCATCAGCTCAGTTCATCATCTCATAGCCATCACCCCAATTTAAATTAACCCCTTTTAAGTACCATTTAGAACTAACAAGAAAGATTAAGATCAAAAGTAAGACTTTTAAGCAGACCAAACAGCCAATGCCACATACACACCACCACCAACTATACTCTTGAATGTGTCAAGGGTCAAGGCAGGTCTAAGATGGGGCCAGAGGTTATGACCCTGACATGCAACAGTAGCCCAGGTTTACCCAAGAAGCCAAACAAACTTGATCGGGGACAGCTCAGGCAAGCACTAAGTGGGTAGATGGAATTCAAGAAATGCATTTAGTTGCATTTAAGTCAACCGCAGTTGTTCCTGTTACCTGCCGTTTTCGAATTGACCTGTACTACACTTGATGTAATAATTTCATTCGTTGCCAGAGGTGTATTGTTAAAATGTGACATCACACAAGGTGATAATCGCAATTCAACACAGACATTTTTTGAAGCCGTGAAACGATCTGCCCCCGCTACAGCTTCCGCCCGTTTCGGTGGTGTTATCTTTTTTCCTGCCCCATATCGTTAGTCGATCTAAAAAAAAAAAAAAGGGGCCGCCTTACCACATCCAGAGACGCGACGTACCGCGTTAGGGCAGGTTTCCGCCCTCCGCCACCAGGCGAGCAAAAAAAAAAAAAAAATCAGAGACAGACGAGACGTCTTCTTACCATGCGCTGTCTCGTATCCTTGGCTCTCGGGCGCGTCTCTCCAGTGACCAGTCCTCCCCGGCTCCGCGCACTGCTCTGTTTCCGCACTACTCGGACCTACTTTGGCTTTTTCTTCTCCTGACAGGAGAGCGGCGACCCCACCTCCTCGCCGTGCCCACCTCCGATGTTCCAGCACCGGTGGGGTCTAATTTGTCCTCGCCTCATCCCGCACGGGGCAGGTACGGAGGCAGGGAGGGGCCAAGGCGCATTATAGACGTGATATAAGCTGTTACTCGTCTCCAAGAAGAGGAATCCGCGCATTTCCACAGAGTTACTGTAGGCATAAAGTGGTGAAGTTTTCACACAGGATCTTTCTATTTTAGTGTAGAGAGCCATAGGAATTCAGCGATCAAAATAAAATCCCTTATACATTTATTTTGTGTTTTTCATCACAGAAATGTTATGTATACACCGAAACACACGTCAAACATAAATCAATCAGGGTGAACATCCCACCTGAACGAGTGATTAGGGCCGAACAAAGAAACAGATGGCAGCACAGCAGGCATGCTATGGCACACTTGCAGGGGACAAATGCACACATGGATAATTTGAGGTTGAACATCTTGGTGTTGCTGATATTTCTGCCAACTTTCATGCATAATGATTCAGAAAACCTCCAAAAATGTTAAAACCCAAGAAGCAACTGGAATGTTACTACAGGTTGAAACACAGAAATGCCCTGAACAGAGTGCATTGTCAGTAATAAGGACACAAAATTAAAATTAAAAGCCGGAGCATAACTTCTGGAGTAACAAAAAAAAAAACAACAACCTTGACTTCAACAAGTTGGCAAACAGAACTATAGAGTTACGTATGTGATAAATCTTATTTTGTCTGTCCAACCAGCTGCTTGATGAGAGAAAGCTGCAGCTGCATCAGCTGTTCCAGTTGATCAATCTGTGAAAGGCAAGAGAAACAATCAATTATAGATGTTGTCCATTTGCAAGTATGACATAAGAATGAATGTATAAGATTAGGGCCCAGGTATACACACTGAAACAATGTCCTATCTCAATGAAATAACACAAGTTCAAATATGCTTTCCAAAAACAGTGTAACCAGCTCTGACCTTAGTCTTCAGGCTCAGACAGCAGCAGCCAGAGGTCTGAGTATCTGGAATTCAAACAGAAAGCCAAGTGTAGTACGACAAAGCCTGAAGTGTGATCAAAAGTTTAAAAACATTTTAAGTTGGGCAGTCACAGATCATGTTGTTTTAAAGCATACATACCATTCGTTTCTGTATTAATGTTGCATGATGGTGCCATTTGTGCAATGATCTTATGCACTGGGTCCTCTGAAAAACAAAATATCATAACTGCTGCTTGATTTCATCACTTTAAGTATAAGCCATCGTAGATCATTCATATATTTAGATTTTTTTTGAAGATTTACTGATAAATCAAATCAATACAAATATAGATAAAATCAACGATGAAAATAATCATTACTTGCTGATCTTCTTTCAAGTGATTTGAACCTAATTAAGAACTTTAAACAAAGCAATATGATGCATACCATAGATTGTAACAGTATCAAAACATACCTGGTTTCCCAGGATATTTTCTTGAATGTATTTCGTAATTGTAAAAATTAGCCACCAAATTCAAAAATCATACTTTGAAATTGTGACTTCACCAACCATTGACTGACTCTGCAGGAGTGTTTTTATTCGGCTGGGGAGTCCGGGGTGTTGGCTCTGGAGTTATGGTTAGGCCAGTGGTAGCTGCTGTAAGTTCCGGCCCCTTTTGGGTTTCAGGTATCGACTTTGCCTGGGGGCAGTCAGGCGCAGCTGGGGCGATGGCAGTAGGTGTGCTACTGTCAGTTTGGTCAGCACTCTGGGCAGTGGCTGTGCAAGGATTACTCTTGGTCTGAACCTGTAGTGCATCCACTATCTCAGCAACTTGCCCCCCGCCCCTCTCAGTGGGCAGAGTGAGTGAGAGCACGTTAGCAGAGCCATCGAAGGAGCGGACGGTGGCCAGGACACCACTCAAAAGGATGGTGTGAAACATCTGCTGCACCTCCTCTGGCCATTCTGCAGGAAAGTGCTCCTTACCTAGGAATGGAGGAGAAGGAGCAGACGGGTGTATGAGGAGGTAAAATGCTACGGCCCAAAGCAATTACAAAAGAGCACTTGTGGTCCGGCTCAAAATTAATTTCAGAAAAAAAGAATAGCCCCATTACCAAAGAGGGTGCAGCGAGTGATCTGAAAGGGAAGCTGCAGCAGGTGCATTGGGATGGGCAAGATTTGGGAGAATGGCACCTTTTCAGTGTTGCCGTAATCTGCATAGATGACACTCATTTCATTCTCACCAACTTCCAGGACAACGGCACGGTACCAGTTATTGTCAGCTGGAAAAAAAATAAATAAATAAAAAGGCAAACATTATTTAATATTTTGGTGGCTTTTTGAGCAATAACATTTGTGGAGGTTTAGAATTAATATATTGGTTTACCAAGTCACAACCTCTAGAAGGTGCCTGCGTTTTCACTGTTACATGTTCATTAAACTTTTTATTACAAATGGGCACGTAAATTAAATAATAATAAATACACAAATTGTACCGAAATTCGGGAAGCTGTCAATCAATATTTACCAATCATTAGGACGGACATCCAAAAAAAAAAAAGCATCTTTTAAGAGATGACAAAGATGATTCTACATACACAGCTGCCCTTAAAAACTCCTGAGCCCTTACCAGCTAAGAGTGTACAGACACCACTGAAAACTCCATTAAATCGGACCCTGTCGTTAGCCGAGCTGCGGAATGTATGCCAAGGTATAGTCTTCTACTTGTATACTGTGTTTAAAGAAGAGCCGCTCCTATGCTCGAGTGAGCACATGCTGTGTAATTATATCTACTAGCAGACACCAAATTACCAACTCAGGTCTGCAGGGGGAACAAAATGCAGGTTGTTCCGCCTGCGTGGTCTTAGAGAAAACATAAAAAACTTGATGCGAGAATGAGAGAAGAGAATTCATAGCGACCTTGTGTCTGAGTGAATTAGCTTAATGATGGATCAGGTGGTGTGTCTTCATAGGGTTTCTTTCCAGTAATCATTAAAAGATGGGTGGGAATGATACTGCCTGGGTGATAGGGTTTTCCCCTGCTGACAGTATCTATGAAATCCTGGATGCAATTTCCTCATAAACCACAATGTGTTGTGAAAACTAATCCACCTTGGAGTCTAGATATCTCAGTATGATGTCTCAACAATAATATTGTCAGCTATTGTGCATGGCTAGATTTGAAGCTGCATTTATGACTTTCTTATGATTATCGCTTATAAAAACGTAATGGTAATGATTTATAGAACACTGAACTAGGCTCATGTCTACAAGCAATGTGGAGGGCTTTGCACCTACTGTCACTGTGTTCACTACCTGCCTCTTCAACAGCTGTGATGGTTTTACAGATGCCAGTTTCTCCTAGATATGGCAGATGACTAGTCAAGGAGCATGGCAAAAGTTCTGGGGGGAGGGGGGATGAGCAGTGGAGGGGATGGAGGCCAAGACTAACAATGTACTTTGTTGCCTCAAGAAGAGTTGCATGGTAATAGCAGCGCATATTGCAGTTTGGTAAGGCACCTTAATTTTTATCTCGCAATGTGACTGAAAGACCACGGGCTAAAATTTATCTCTGGACTTATCCTTCTATGATGTATATATTGAATGAATAATATGAGTGTCCCTCACCAGAGAACTGGGCACAGCAGGCAGCCCCAGGAGCTGGTCTGCTCAGGACAGCGGAGGATAAAGAGGCCTGATTATTGCTGCAATAGGCAGCCACCTCCATCATCAACTCCTGAAGCTTCTGCTTGTCTACTGCACAAAAACACACAGCAATTACAACAGAAAGGAGTACCAGATTTTCATCATTTGTGCATCTTCTATCTATGACAGATAGCGACATAAGTGAGCGTTCTGACCCTGGCTGGGACCAAGCAGGTAGAAGAGGGAAGGACTAGTGACAGCTGCAATGTAAGGCTTAAACGTCTCGCTGACAGGCAGCTCCACTGTCTTCCAGTCCACTGGGAAAGATGGGACTGAAAAGAGATTACAACCTCATTTCAATCAGGCTCCTAAAAATCAACCCTTTCATCTTGAGGACATCGACACTCTAGCTGACCTTCTGATGGCACTGCAGTCTGCCCCTCGGTTGGTTTCTCTTTATAACCGGCTCCTGTCTGGTTGGAGTGCTCATTTTCCGTTGCAGTCTCTTTGTATTTGACTCCAGAGCCTGTGGTTGCATGTATTTCTTTGGAAATCTCTCCAGGAACTTTGGCTAGTTGCTCAGAAATTAGGGCAGCTGCCACATTCCGCCCTCTGCTCTCCAGCTCCACACCATAGCCCTGCTCAGTGACAGAAAGGACACGTGCAGAGAGATGCTCGCCATCCACCAGAGTCTGGAACCAGAGCAGGGTTTCACTGCTCCACTCAGTACCCAGGGGCTCCACACCTGAATTCAAACATAGATGAAATCCTCTCGGCGTGATAATCATCATTGGA
Source organism: Xiphias gladius (assembly GCF_016859285.1). Lineage (NCBI taxonomy): Eukaryota > Metazoa > Chordata > Actinopteri > Istiophoriformes > Xiphiidae > Xiphias > Xiphias gladius. The sequence goes on along the minus strand of NC_053408.1, from coordinate 11,091,486 downwards.
CTGAATATGCCAAATAATTCCAAATTTTGATATCAAATGAGAATTTAAGAGAATTATGAGATAACCTTTTGGCCGCTAAATAACACTAACACACACACACACACACACACACACACACACACACACACACACACACACACAGACTACCTGAGAGCCAGCAGCGAATTGCCTGGAAGGGTAGAGTCAGGAGTTGGGGTTTAATGGCTCTAAGATGGTGCTTTTCTACTTTCATGCTGTAACCATAGTCCACAACGTTTACATACACCTGGTTCTCAGACAGCTCCTTCACCATAGCTCGATACCATGCCCCATCATCTGGGGAGCAAAAAGCATATTGTACACCCAAAACCCCCACAAAACAATAACACAGAAGAAAAAAAAAAAAATGCCATTCGGTGACTCTGAACATCATCTGATCCAAACAAATAATTGAATGTGTCAACCAAAACAGCACTCAATTAACCCACCTGATTATATAGTTGATATTTGATATCTTTTAGGAATTTTACTTTCAACTTTTCATAAAAATATCATTCATTCAGTAGCATATGCCAATGAACCTTGCAAGCTGACAGTGATTATCACCACTAGTAGCACAGTAGACCTTCTCACCAGAAAACATGACACAGCAGGGCTCTCCCACCTTGGGTTCAAAAAGTGAGTTATCTGCCTCACACTGCTGCTTCAACTCGGCCCCGAGCTTTATCAGCCGCTGATGGTCTGACAAACACAGACAAATAAAGGAGATAAAGCGTTCAAGTGGCTTGAGAAGAGGTCATATCAAAGTATCAAGAAAATTACATTAAAATAAAATTATTACATTTTATGTGGACATCAACAATTATAACCGTGGTATAATATCATACACACTGCAGTGTGTCCAATAGCGTTTCAAGTTACTTGCATCATTCTAGGGGAGCAACAAAGAATTAAATACATGAAATAATCTACAGCACCAGTGGTGAAAAGAATCAGAAGAATTATTGCTAATCTAACTTTTGTCCACTTATTTCAAATTTGTGTCCATATCTATGACAAAAGACAAAGTGAACGATACTGTATGGCACTTTTAAATTACCTGTGGTATATATGGATGATTAAACTAGATTAATATCCTCTTAAACATAATGGTAATATTAAAAAAAAAAAAAAACGTAAACAGACAGCAATGTTATTGGGACAAGTACATGTAATGGCATTGATATAACCCAATACTGAGCTTAATTCACTGTAAAAAAAAAAAAAAAAAAAAAAAAGTAAATGGTGGCCCTCTAGGCTGAAGAAACTAACAATACCTGTAGGATTGTCAACGCGGCAGTAAAACTCTCCAGGGTTCTCCACAACGCTGGCTAGCAGTGCCACCGTCTGGCCGTTACAGGGAATCTCAGTAAAAGACCACACCACAGGCTCAGAGGCAGGGGTAGGCACTGAAGAGCGTATTTCAACACACACACACCAAAAAACAAAACATCATACACAGGCCCAATTACACTGTGTGCTTTTTAATGAGGTTAGATGTAAATTTTGCAAGGTTAACTTCAGACAGTTTTTCACCATGTGGTTCAGCAGCAGCAATTGTACGGTCAACCTGATGGTCACTACTGGTAGTAACAGGAGCGGGTGCAGCGTAAGCAGCAGAGATCAGCAACTCGGCTACATTGGCCTGAGGATCACTGGCCTCATCAATCATGGCCACCAAAGCCTTGCCCTCATGAGCTCCCTGGATCTCAATGCGCAGTATTCTGTTCGATACTCTTCGCTGCAGGGCCAACAGGCAGTCCTCTGACCACTTCTCCCCAACAGGCTGCACCCCTGGAAAGGACCCAAAGACAGATATTTTAGTGGTCATGACGGACAATGGACTAAAAAGACAATGTTTGTGTTTTAATATGAAATTCACATTTACCAAACAAGGCTTATGCCAATTTCTTTTAGCACTTTGAAAAGACAAGTATCGTAGCATATATTCAAATATATTGCTTATTAAAAATTGAACAGTTTCTCAGGCATAAAGGATAGATGTACTCTACAAAAAGGGAATGTGAGAGAATACACGTTTTCAACTGTCTGGGATTAAGAAGAAATTTCTCAAGAAAGTCAAGAAATAGAAAGTTGCTTAATGTAGACAGAGAAACAGTAAGGCAACTACATGGTGTCCAATTTAAACGTAAAGTGATATTGATAAATGTATTTTTTAAAAGTTGATAGTCACTACAGATTACAGAAGGGACAGGAAAAAAACAAACAAAACAAAAAAAACAATCAGCAGGTGTGCAACTCACTATAGAACCATCAAACACTTAGTTAAACACAGTTTGGTAGCTTTCTAACCACTTAAAATGTGTTGCACAGTGAGGATACTACCTGCTAGACCACAAGGCATAGCCTGCATTGGCAGGGCCAGTAATGAAGTACTGATAGGCCGCAGGTGACCTAAATCCACCTCCTCGGAGTTGCCAAAATCAAGGTAACCGACACAGACGCGTTCCTCTGATGGATAAGCCAGAACTTTGGCCCTGTACCACTGCTTGTCCTCTGGAATAAAACACACAGAGGTCAGTGTGTAGGTTCTCAAAGGAGGTCTAGCACTAGAAACTACTATTTTGATAATATAATGTATGACACTATGTTTTAGGAGCTGAATGTAGAAATGTTTTAAAACCAGAGGAAACACTCATTAAATTTAATATGTGAACTGGTCAACGGGAGCACCTTTCAGGCACAAGGCATATTGAAATCATAAGACCCAATTTATAAAGGAATACACTAATTATCTGGGAAATATAAATCTGTGTTCAACTGCAATGTGGTTGAAATGTCAAAAGTTCCAAATTTTGTGAGTCATGTATTAACTTGACACAATACTGACACCCGGTGCTTCTTTAGTAGATGGCTTTTCCAATTGGGCATAATCTCATTAAACAAACTCATACTTCAATGTGTTAAAGGCTGACATTGGTTGATTCTCAATATGTAAATGCGTGTTGTACCTGAGAACCGGGCACAGCAAACAGTGCCAGGTGCTGGTCTGAAGGTGTGGGGGGGTGGGACTTGACAGCAGTGCTCCCTCAGTCTCAACTGCAACTCCTGAATCACTCCTGCAAACCAAAAGCTCTAAAGATACATGCCGAGGTCCAGAGGATTAAGTTGACTGCACTGGAAAAAAAAAAAAAATGCTACTTACCAGCGTTTTCCACCTTTTGCACAATAAATTCATCGGGTGACTGGAAGTGGGTGACCACAACAGAGAAGGAGTCACCCACTGCCTGTGTCAGAGGCTCCGGAGGCTGAGCCCAGGCGTTGTTATCCTTCCCATTGGAGTGACGCTTGAAGTTTGCCAAGGATGCACTCATCATGGCGTCTGAAGAAGACGAAATAGATCATGAAAACCCTCTTACAAGAATGACTATAGTGCTAATTATGAACAGTGAAAATGTTTGTTCTGATCAGAAGTAGTTGTATCTGTTTTAGTTATTTAACATATTTTCACATTACCTCACATTGGACACTTGATAGAACTTTGAAAGTGTAAAGTAATGGAATTTGAAAACAGCACTGTAGAATAGTCAATTTTATGCTGAACCTGTTTTGCATGTGTTCAGTTTGTTGGTCTGATATAAGGCACAAAACATGCAGGACTGACTTAGAGCACTGAGGCAGAACTTAACTATAACAGAAAGACAGCTTGCAGTGCTCTAAACATTCCTAGCTGATGACAAATACAGAACAAATCCAGATGATGAAAAGTCCCATGACATTTTGGGGGTAGCTAACTGTGCTACTACCTGTGCTTGAGATGAGGTGGGAAAGGAAATATGAAGCTAGATTACTTATCTCTTGCTGAGTCGGTATTACATTGACTGTTTCCTTTGCTGCATAACCATGCTCAAGGAGGAACATGCTCAAGTGCTTTCCTAAAAGAAAGAGGGAGAGTGTTACTGACTTTGAATTTACACTTGTGCAAATCCTTCACCTGTGCATCCCTCGCAAAAATCACACTTATCTGAAACAGATCATGTTTTTCAGTCTTTCCAACTCCATACAACATACCCATTGAAAGCAGGATATCCACAGCATGGATGCGACCATTCTGTTGTGTTTCCACCAGCCTAACAGGCACAGTTCTGCCAGCCAACAGCTGTCTCACCGCAATACAGCACTCGCCTGACCAGTTACCAGCCAATGGCACCACCCCGGCGATACGGCACTCCATTGCCTGGATGTAACAGATGCAAGTGCTAAGTGTCATCATGCCAGCTGTAGGACACTACAAACTGTCACAGTTAATGTTTTGTAGTGGGTTAGTTATGACCTTGATAGTTGCCTGTGGATAATTATTATTCATGGAACAAAAATATATTTTGATACCCATCACTGCCACGATGGATACTTAAAAAAAAAAAAAAGCACCTAATTTGAGTGGTGTGAATATGCACTCACGCATGGACAAAATGGCTCGATATTAGCAGCCAGGGGTCTGATTCTATCCACAGGGACATCCTCTTCATTGCCAAAGTCAATGTAAAGGATATTAGCCATCTTCTGGTCAGCAGCCAAAGTCTGGACCAGGCCTCGGTACCAGTTCTACATATAAAAATAAAGGAAAAACACAAGTGACACAGTCAGAGACTCAGCCAATGTGCATACTAAATATTGCGACCCTTGTTAAACTGCTTGAGAAGGCCTCTGCTCACCAGATCACAGGAGAACTGTACTCCACAAACTTCGCCAACACAGGGTACATACGTTGTTACTGAGGGGTAGCTGTAAGTTTTCTGAAGCTCGCTGCTGATAACCTGCAGAGCTTCCAGCAGCTTGGGGCTTTGGGCGAGGAGAAAAAACCTGCCAGGGCTGTAGAACTCTATAACAGATGCCTAAAAACCACACATTACAACAAACAAATATTGCATTTTGGTATTTAATAACGATAACTAGATCAGTCTTTACAGTTGAGACAAACTGGGTGTGTTGTACCTGGATGTCTGTTCCCATAATGCTTTTAGTCATATGCAAGTCTTTCAAATAGACCCTCTGGAGGCTGGATGCATCAGCATGCTTCAAGGTAAAACAAGGATAAAGATCACTGTACTTTTTACACAAGATTATTTCCAATCATGCAACTGCAGAGCTTAAAATTGTTACTTGCATTACAAGATCATCCAAGCAGCGCAATTACTTTCAACTCCAATAGGCCAGCTCTGTCTCCTGTCACGGGTGAAGCTATGGTTTCCTTTGGTTTCTCTCTTTAGATTGAGAAAAACAAGTGACTGTATTACTTAGAGGACATTATTTATTGATTCAACTCTTTGATAGTGAAGTACAAACTGACTGGTTGTTGTTAGTATTAAAAAAAAAAAAAGGTTACAGCTAATAGTCAGTGGCGCTCAGGGTTTGAACAGCTTACTTTGCAGGTTCCGGATCAACGGACTTGCACACGTGTCTGTGTGCTGTCCAGTCTTCTGTCTGGCACACCACAGAGCAGTAAGGCGTCTTCTTGCAGCGCTTGCACCGAAAATTTCCTGTCGGTAAACACCTGGTAAATTAGATTTCACTAAAAATGTTGACACAAACACAAAAACAACGGTGATGAAATGTTTTGCATACCACGCACAATGGTGTCAAGACATAGTTCAACACACAAAAATATAGCACACTCCAAGACAGGGTAACATTTTATACGGTCACTTTTCCTAAATGTAGAGTAGAAATGTTGTATAGATTTGATTAATATTCTAATTAATTTGCCTGTATCATTAACAACCTGAGGGCACACAGGAAAAGTCGAGGTACCCCAATAATGTGCCACAGACCTGTGAAACCTGTTGCTATTACGGGCCAAGAATGCACTCCGTGGTACATGGCTGCAGGACCTTAACATACCCCTTTAAACTGTAATAATACCTTGCTGACCACAGTAGTTGCAGAAGTATACAGTCAGTGCTGGTGGCATGGATCCTAACACCTGAAGGCAGAAAAAAAAAAATGGCACTGAGAAAGATCTTTTCATTTTAACAGGCCATACTGATTTATGATGAAGAACTGCAACTTTGACACATACTTCAGATTTATCCCTGCTGACTAGTGAATGTATGTGACCTGTAAAAAAGAAAAGAGAAATTAATCTGTTGAAATATAAAGTACGACGAATATTTAGTAGATAATATTGCCAAGTTCACGGATTAACATTTTATCGCTGTTATGTAACAGCGTGCAATTGTCCAAATGAGGGGAAGAAACAGGCATGCCAGTTAGGTTATGTGTCCAATAATTGTTGTTGTCTGTCTTTTTTTTTTTTTTTGATAAGGATGACACTGATTTACCTTCTCCAATGGCGCCAGACGCGGGGCGCACGGGCGTCGCAGCGGGCCTCGTGAGAGCTCTCGGAGGAGGCGACGCGGTGGAGACAGCCGCGGGACTCGACGATGGTTTCCTCAGGGGCAGGTTAGGACGAACCAGGTCTGGAGAAAATGAGCGCTCCATGCCGACAGCTGTCAACACCGTAGAGATGAAGCAAAGGCAGACAGTCTATTAATATATGACTTGGGCATGAAAAAGTGCAGAAAAGTTTCGTTCACACTTAAAAAAAAAGTACTGCATTCTTCGCTCAAAGGTGAAACAGCTAGATAACTTTGTGTACAATAGTAGGCGATTGACAAGTTAGCTCGGTTACTAGCTCTTAGCAAGCTAATACAAACGACGACAATGAGCTTACAACAACGCACATAAACATTGTTATACTACGGCACACAACTATAGATATATATATAAACCCCAATAAATAAAATATGTAGGTTATGGTTTTATGTCCACATTTTACCTGAGTGCACGTGTTAGTAGAAGTGGCAAAAGTGTTGCGCATGCGCAGTAGCTTCAACGGCAGCCGGGTCAAAAGGTCAGCGTGAAATTAATTCTCAAGTACTTCTGTCTCAAGAAGAAAGGGCATGACAATTCGGTTTTATTTGTCTGTATTGCTAATTATTTTTCATTAATAAAGGCATGTCTGAATTTTTTTCTCGCCTGTTACAATTATTAAGGCCATAGAAAACCATAAGCAATGCACTGACGTGAAGGTAATGAAGGAAATAAAGGAAATAAAGGCGCATATAGCTTCAAGAGATGTGAGGAGCTTGTGTCTTAACAAGTATGATATGGGCACATGTTTGTAACCTCTTCCTCATGGGCTTTTAATGCTGGCTCACTGTTTTGGTCATTGCACAATGCACACTGACTTCGTTAATTTCATTTGAGTCACATGACATACTACGTGGAGGCCGCATACAGCAGAAATATGCGTTTTTCCTTTCTATTCATTTATTTATTTCAACAAAACACAAATAATAATGGTCCAAAACTTCAACATAGATAGTTAGTTGGCTATAATAAAGAGTAATAAACAAACATTCAAATACAATTCCTTGCTAACAGAAGCCTATAGATTTCAAAAGGCAGAATTCAGAAATTGCTGTCAAAACAAGCATACATTGTAATACATGTTATACCATAATGATAGATAGTATAATGGCATTTTATTAATTTAAGTTCAAGGTTATAACACTCTCTTGAAATATTGTAGATATTTTCCAACCATGTCAACTTTTTTCTTTAATTCACTATCTTTTTAGAATCTTTCAAGGGGTTGAATCTGCTGATGGACTACACCTCTGTGATATAGGGAAGCAAGCTGAAAAGCCTTGTGGTATCAAGTGGGCCGGATATAAAAGCTGCCATTTAAATAATTTTTAGACTAATCTCTATGATTGATATCTGTCAGCCAGTACAAATATTTATGTTATCAAAGCACCGAGAAAAATTGAAAACATTAAGTGAGTGGGCTGGGTCTAAAAGCCGTACTTAGTGAGTAAAACCCATAACACTGAACACCACAAAAAAATGTTAAGTACCAAAAGCTGGCACACAATATTAAGTCAGAATCTCAGATACTGACTCATTTCATTTATATTTTTTTTTTTTAATTAAAAAAAAAAAAAAGGCTTTATGCTGTACAGCATTTTATCAAGGCAAAGGTCCTAACACCCAAGCCGTTGGTTTAAAAGCAAATTCAAACACAAAAAACACAATGATCACACAAACTTAACACAACACACTGGTCATTGAATTGATTATCGTTTTGAATGAGGTGAACAAAATAATGGGAATACCTGTCAACATAACGCAGTGCAGTTAAACAGCACCACAGACTACATCCTCCAAAGTGATCATATGGCTAAATCAGCACAGTTTCGACAAAAACGGAACATGAAGGTAGGATTTATTGCTTGACTGTTGTATTAGACTGTATTACTTTTATCCTAGGTGTTCCTCACAAAATGACAACTGAGTGTATGTGCTATTTAATGTGGTTTACCGGTGTGTAGTGGTTTGGTATTTGTTACATTATTTGGTTTTCTGTAAAACATAAGGTGGAGGTGTACCTTTTGACGTCAAACTAGCGTCGTTCCTCACTGGCCTCTCATTGGTTTATATCGCCTCATCGTTTCTCCCGCAGTGGCCATATTTGTTGATGTGTCATATCAAAGTGACTTGTGGGGGCTATCAGCTGGTTGGACAGCAAGCCCCAAGTTAGCCCTTACGCCGATTATCTCAGCATTGAACTACACCATGTGTTTTTCGCATTCGGTGGGTGAAAATATAGCCATCTTTATTGAGCTTTGTTTGTCGTTTACGCTAGATGCTAGCGTTAGCAATTCTACCTGAAGCCTGAGCAGACTGTACTTGTAGCTTGCTAACGCCTCCTTTCTCAATGTTAGCTGGGTAGCGAAAGTAAGCAGCGGCTCCATACAATATGTCAGTCTGCAGTTTAGCTTTTAAGACATTTGAGCCACCCATTGTTAGTTTTACTAAGTTTTAGCCTTAGTGTGTGCCGTCCTTCACATCAGATAATGGGTTTTCTTTCGTGGCTAACTAAACAGCTAGCGAGCTAAAGTCAGCAGTAGGACTTACTTAACGTTAAATGAACCGAAGTGTTAATAAAACAGCACTAAATGCAAATTGCACAGCCACCAAAACGATGAATGGATTTTCTATCAAGACTGGCGTTTATTACTACGTGAACTACTCGTGACATTGTTATGGCATGACACCTGTCACATTAGCATCATCACTATTACATGCGTTGGAGCTATTGTGCTTTCACTGCTTAACAGGAGAAGCTAGATTATGTTGCTGTATGTAGCTATGTCCCAGTATCACAATAGGATTATACTGTGCACAAGGCATCTAGGTTTTACTGTAAGACTTACAATTTCGGTCCCCATTTGTGGGGAGGTTGACCGCTGTAGTGAGTACGGAGAAAGAGGTAGGAAAAATGGTACTGGGGGGATTTGGGATCAGGAAACATGATGTATACATGGGCCCCAGCCGCTATATATCGTCTCTCAAAACAATAAGCTAGAGGGCTGTAATAAAGTTTACATGGCTTCCAGTTATTTTCATACATTTCAGTAATTAATACGGCAGTAAATACTGACAAAGCTAGGGGAATAAGGTGTAACTTTTGGATGTTTGAATAGGTCCAAACCAAGCCTGAATGTTTCTGACTGACACAGGGCTTCTTTGTGTATTAAACTTTTTTTTTATAGTTTTAGTGAGCACAGGCCTAATGGCCAGTGAATTTTCTTTATATCCCTAAAATAAAGTGACCTAGAGAAGTGTTATCAAGAAAGTCCATATGGGTTGTATTTATTATTCTCAAAAGTAACCATGAGATTGGCCATGTGTTCTGCCATGTACCAGCCGCATGTACCAGGTGATGCTTTATTGTTTTTCATCTTGCTTCATATTGCTTCTAATACCATATAGTAGCTTGTTTTACCAGCATCTGTGAATGGATTTTTTTATAAAGTTTGAAGGTAAAAGCAGATTGTGTAATAATCTTGAATACCTATCATAGTTGTATGACGTTCGTCACCACAAGCCTACAAGTGTAACTATGTCATAGGTGTTGACAGGGCCACATCTCCCAGTGACTGTCAAAGCAAGCAATTGTGCGTTTTCTATTGGGCATACCTTTGAGTTATTTTTTTCTTTTACCAACAGATAAACTTGTAAATCTCTGGAGAACTAACTTGAGGAAATATGAAATTTATTGTCAGAGTTTTTCCAGGCTCAACACAAGGCCAAGATTGTACCTAATGACTGGGAAGACACAACATGCACATAGCACAGAGCTGCTGTATTGGTGACACCCAGGACTTTTAGGTTGTTCACAGGAAAACTGTTGTCACACTCAAACAGTTTATCAGTCTTTGCACCCACTCAGTCTCTCTCTCTCCCCTATATGTCTGCTTCTTCCTCTCTTTCTGACAGATTTAACCTAGGGAGGGACCATGGAACAGCCTGGTCCTGCTTCAGATACACACATGATGGAAGGATCAGAGGTTGAATCTGTGTCTGAGGGGTCGCCCCTTGGGAATCAGCTCCAAAACAGCACAGCCAACGTCGAAAATGAGGAGCAAATATCTTACAAAAGTGCAAATGAATCAGAAAAGTGCAGTCAGGCAAAAGATGAAGCACTGTTTGAAAGTGAATCAATCCAAAATGCAACAGATGTTGAGACGGACAGAGAGACAGAGCCGGAAGCTCAAACATGCAGTCAGGAACAGGCGGAAGGGAGTGAGATGGATGCTGATACCAGCTGTCATAACAGTACAGTTTCCATGGAAGGTGGGATTCCTTCATTTTCAAATGAGGCTGGTGGAGCTTTGGTAGCCCAACACACCTCTTTACGTGATATGGTAGAAAGCTCTCCTTCTGTTCTTGAAGGCACAATAGAACCCTCATTGACTTTTGATGCAGTAAAGGTTCCTCATACCACGACTCCAAACCAAAATGAGCAGCCATCAGTCTTGGTTACAAATTGTTCCACAGAGCCGTTGCCTGCTGCTGATAATGGTTCGGCTGAGACTCCATCACCCTCTTCCGTCCAAAGCACTTCCAAAAGCTCCCCTACTGACTTCACAACCGCCTCTGGGATCTCTAATGGCCCCTCGACCCCGAGCTCTGACACTGTCAGTTCCTCCCTTGCTTCCAGTCCACAAACCAGTGCTAACACCTCCGCCCCCTCACAGTCCTCGTCGAGCCCGTATGACACTGATTGCAGCCGCAAACTCATGTCCCAGATCCAGCGCTCGCTGTCACAGGAGTCATTGCTGGATGAGCTAGAGTCAGAGCTTTTGGCTTGTCAGCTGCCTGAGGGTGGAAGCGAGAGAAAAGGGAGCCCACCTGTCAATGGACTCCCCACAGACCAGGAGGGCTGCATGGTTGTTTTTGAGAAGTGTGTGCAGTACAAGTATGCACAACAAGAGAAAGCTATCCAGAGGTATGCGGCTATTTTGTAAGTTAAAATTGTTACACTGTGGTTCTAGCTAAAAGATCAGTCAATGTGTCTGGCGTATATGCTGCCCAGAGTAAATGATGATATACTAGACCACTTTCATCACATTATTTTAAACTACTATTTGTACAGTACTTATCTTCCATTGCAATGGGTGAGTTTAGCAAGAGATTAACCTACTTGCTAATTGCTACTGCTTTATTTTTTCATCTCACTTGTATTAAATCTGCTTTTATGAAGCTGACGTGAGAATAATTGTAATTAAAGCCTTTGCAGTATGTTTTTATATATATATATATATATATATATATATAAAGTAATAAAACTGGACCTATTTGCTAAATGACACAGAATAACCCACTTATTTTCCTATCCTGCTCCTGCTCTGTCTACTGGCCTTAATAACATCAGTCTAAATTCTTCAGTGCTATGTGTGGACTTGACCTGAATTGGTATTGTGTGCTTATGTGTGGTGTGACTGTCTGTATAGGTTGCTTGAGGAGAACAAGAGACACCAGGAGCTGATCCTGGGTATCTGTTCAGAGAAGGACAACATGAGGGAAGAGCTGAAAAAGAGGGCAGAGACAGAAAAGCACCACATGGCCACCATTAAAAAGGTTGGTTTCATTGTCTATTCATGTTGAACATGGTGATATGGCACAAGCAATGCGGTCTGTATCTGTCCCTTGGTCCATCTCAAGCATATTATTAAAAAATGCGCTGTGTTTATCATTAAAGTTGCATGTCTCTTCAAGCTATTGTTAATAGATTTTTGAAAACAATGGAAGCCTATGTACTTTATATTTTTCACTACCAAGGAAGTGCTCCACTGCGATGTTTTGTCTGACATCCTGTCTGTGCTGGGCATTGACTTCTGCTAATTATGATTACATTGCATCTACCATTTTGCTAATACTTTAATTTTCAGTGTACAGTTTAATGTTAGGGGTTATTATAATGGGATGAAAGAAGAGAATTATATGAGGAGATGAAAGCAGCCTTAGAAATTGAAACTGATTGCTACAACATTCATTTTTAGTTCACTTTATTAAAAAAAAAAATAAATAAAAAAATGCTCCATATATATAATGCTTGAGTTTAGCCAACACTGACTGTTAAAATTAGAGAACAAACCAGAGGGCAAATGATGTGTAGCAGCACTGGTCACAGTGACAATCCAATTCAATTAAATTTAGAGTCTAGCCCTTTATAGCTGGTAATTAAGGAAGTCCAACAAAGCAACGTGGTGGGGAGAAGAAAAGGACACTGAGTTCTGATTACTAGCATTCAACAGGACACATGTGCACCACAGGCTGTATTCATTTGTCTGATTTCTGTGTTTGTAAATGTCTTGTGCATGTGTTTGCGTGCGTGTGCGTGCGTGTGCGTGCGTGTGTGCCTGTGTTTCCTCACCTTTTGAATTAAAAAGCTTACCCTCTAGCTAGGACTGCAAAACACAAGTGCTTCTCTATTCATTGGGTCTGGTATAGCCACTCTGTTGCCATAGAAGGAACAGTAATTCATTCATGCCTTCTTGGTAGCAGCATTTGTTTAAGCATTGTACAAACAAAAGGATGTGTGAGGAATTTTTATTACATAGACTCAATGTATTTTTGGATCCATTTTATAAATTTTTTTTTTCAGTTCTTCGATTTAGGCTTGCTATATTGAATGTCCATTTCTAATGACCATTTTGCAGAATTTTTTCAGAAAAATTGTAACGCCTGTAGCATGAAACAAATTGATAGTGATCATATTTCAGACAACAAGGTAAAAGATCTTTTCTGTCATGTGTAATTACTTTAGGCTTATCTTACCAGAGACATTTCTCCGTTTACAGTAAAAGTATCTGATTTCAAGGAATAGAACAAACTGCCTCCCTCTTCCTGTGTTGTTTAAACTTGTTTTGCCTCCAGCATTTTCTGAGAGGTGTCATGCTGTGTAGCAGGTTAGCCCAGGTGTGACCCAGGTTTACATGTTGCCCAACAAATTGCTTACCCTGTGTACGTTTTGTTTCTGCAGTTGGAGGACAGGGTGGAGGAGCTCCGGAAAGAGCTGAAGGAGTCGCGGGATAAACTTATTCACCAGGACCAGGCAGCTAAGGCTGCCCTCCAGCAAATGCAAAAGGAGATGGCCTACCGGCTAGAACAGGTATAACTGGGACCTAAATACTCTGATACTCCTTGATAAGCTGGTCACACAGCATAGTTTTACCTCAGTCTGACCCTTATTTGCATGTCTGGTCTTGTTCCATTTTAAGGCTGGTACAATACCATTATTTTGCTGAACTAAGGCAGAGTTTGTCACTTACTGTAACTCACAATGTTATTACTTAAAAACAAATCAACATACCCATTCTATGTGCAATGTTTTCTAGTTTTATAGACTATGGTAGAAAGACATTTCGAACAACAATGTAGCCCTCTGCACTTTTCATCATCCCCAACAGATACATCAATAAATGTGTATATACTGTACATATAAAAGAATGTAGATTTTCAATATTTAATTAAGAGAGTTCTGAGACAAGACTAAGTCATCTTGCACATTTTTTGTGTGCTCTGTTGTGGTAAATGTTTTTATTAATTGCTGCATCAGTATCTGACAAACTGCTGGCTGAGTGTCTCCATCTATCTGTGGTATCTATAAACTGAGTTAATACCTATGCATCAATATGCCACTACCAGTGAGTAACTTGTACCATCTTACATAAAGAAATGTGGTATTCATCTTCAGATAAAAAATACTGCTAAAGCTGAAATAGCTAAAATAATGGTAAAGAAGATACATTGTTTTTGCCACACACTGTATCCCACACGTCTTTGACAACGTTTGGATAAAGTTAGCAGCTGATGTTCAAGGTATTTGCACACCAAACTCATGTTATTACAGATTTAATCACTTGTTAAGCGAATAGTGCAGGAAAGCACATTTTTCATCCAACAGTTTACACACCTGGTTGAAACCATGCAGAGTACTTCTCTCTTGACACTTTTGTCACACTTCACAATTTTTAATTTCACTGTTCAGTGAACAGTACGAGGTAGATTTTGCACTCTGTCATCCCTTTTCTAGACTGTCCCTTGTAACAGTCCTCTCTTATATTAAGATGCTGACCTATTCTTAATCAGCTGTTGCCCCAGAGGTTTGAAACATTTCTTCATGTTATTTTCTAAGCTCTGTGCCAACTAACTGTTACTTTCTTCTTCTTCTTTTTTTTTTTTTTTTACTTATTGGTTTTTATTTAAAATACACATTGAGATTCCTGATGCACAAAATGTGCTATATCTATGTTCTTAAACACATAAATGCACACACATAATCCGTTAAACATGTTTGCACAGGAAAATAAAAAACTTACCTGAGAAATGGCACATGAGCATCTCGTTGGGATGACGAATGAACTCACATTTGCATGACTAGTGAGGGAAGCAATGAAAGAACCACCAGACTGAGAGTGAAGTGTCTGTACAGCAGGTGTAACAGGGTGGCCCCTGGTCTTAAAAATTGCTGGGCCGATCAAGAGCTACAGGTATAGATCGATTGGCACTTGGACAGAGAAAATACAATCTTTCTAAAAAATCAAGTTTCACTGTAGAAATATCCACCAGTGAAATTCTTACATCATTTGTGTGTTTAATTGTGCCAGCAGCAATACCTGGTATGCCATCGTCTTGGCAGCGCTATTTAAAACTTGTTGACAGTTGAAACACTCATTCAATTAAATGATTAGTTAATCAATAAAAAAGAAAAATTTTGATAACCTTTAAATCATTAGTGTCAGTTTTTTATGAAAAATGCCAAACGGTGGCTGTTTCAAGCGGATTCACTGCCTGAATATAATTTGTTTGTGGACCTAGTTGAACAAAACAAACAATTTGAACAACATGTCACCTTGGGCTCTGGGAAATTGAGGCTTTTTTTCATTGTTTTCTGACATTTTAATGATAATGCAATTAATTGATTTATCAAGAAATTAATCTGCAGATGAATCGATAATGAAAATAACTTTTTGTTACAGCCATAGTTAGTATAAAAAAACTGCAAAACATGGCATTGAGAGACTCCGGGTGCATTACAGAATTTGTACTAAATAGTAAATTAATAGACTATATTATTGCACTCACAGTGAAATAAGGCAACAGAATTGTTGCTGCCAAGTGAAAGCATGTCAGCCCTGTTTGTGAAAGGTTGACGAGCTGATAATCAGACGATACAGTAAGTCAGCAGTTTTGTCTTCCATCCACACGGCAATGTGATCCAACTGTCCAAGTACAGTAGACCATACAAATTCTCCCAAGCCATCTCCTTTTAGGGATTCCTAAGGGAAATATAACTTTCTTCTGATCCTCTTTTTGGGTCCAACAGTATAAGCAGCTCAGTGACTGAAGTGTGGGAATTGTTATAAACGTCTCTCATTATATATAAACAACCATCTCAGGCGAACAAGAAGTGTGATGAGGCACGCCAAGAGAAGGAGGCCATGGTGATGAAATATGTGCGGGGGGAGAAAGAGGCCCTCGACCTGAGAAGGGATAAAGAGGGTTTGGAGAAGAGGCTGAGGGAAGCCACCAAGGAGGTAGACCGTCAGGCACTCCGAGGAAACCACCTGGCTCAGGAGAAAGGCCGGCTGCAGCAGCTGTATGATGCTAAGGTAAATACTGTGTCAGTTTTAAGTGCTTTGTTGTAGATTTTTTTATTTTGGAGACCGCTTATATCAGGACATAAAGACTCAATAACAGCTCTACTTACACAGGTTTTATTTGCATTTACCTTGACAGTTAACTTCTGACAAAAGTAAAACCTTAATATACAGTACAAACACATTACACGAATGTTTTGATGTATCCGTTTGAATTTATTGCAGTGTGCTTTACGTGGTAAATGGATTGAATTCAGCATAATTTACCACTGCAAACATTTTAAAGATAGAAAGCTGTCCCACTCATTAGTTTGTACTTTGTTTATAATTTTTATATTTCATATTTGTTTCTCAAAGATGTAGCGAAAATTGTGTGGTGCATACAGATTTTTATCTGGCTAGTCTTTATCATGTTGGTTTGAGTCTTATCTCAGTAGTACATTGGATGTTCCGAATCGAACTTGTATGCGTTGTATAAACATTAAGGAATTAGCAGGGGAAAAACATCAGGACAATTTAATTAATAAGTATCTCAGCTCATCCAAAAATCCGTTTGCTGTCCTGTGTTGTTCCTGCCTCACCCATATCCCTGTCTTCTCAGGAAGGCGAGGTTAGCAGGTCGATTCGAGAGGCGGACAAGTTGAAGGAGGAGATCAACTCACATCTTATCAAGGTCAAATGGGCCCAGAACAAACTAAAGAGTGAGGCAGATGCACACAAGGTAATGTAACTGTGTTAATTTTGTATTTATTTTTTGTTAAACCTGTTACTTATCAAGCAATCATGTTGAGATTAAGTTTTCTATTTCAACAGAATTGTACTAAAACAACATCTAACAATTAACAACCCAAATGTACAAATGTGTACGGGAAAATATTTCATGGATAAACATAGGGAAAAAAAATCTATAAAACCAATTGATCTTTCCTTACTTTTGGTCCACCACTGTAAACTTATCAAAAACACAGACAGTAGAGCACTCTATTTGTTTTGGATGCTACTGAACATGTGAACCTGAACATGCTGCATTCAAACTTTAATCAAATGATACAAGGAATAGAAATAGCTACATTTACACATTTACATCGCTAATACGGCTGACTATGTAGGTCATCGCAGCTCCACTTTAAAGTGTATACATTACAACATATCAGTTTGTAACAAGATACTTAATTTTTTGGTTAACGCTGATTTTCCTAATTTACCCTGTATGTTGTTTGTCAAACATTTGCACCTGCTAAGTATTTCCAGGATACAAATGATGTCCCTTTCACTCATTTTATCTGCAGCCACCTCATAAAAAAACATGATTAGATGGGTCTTTTGATTCAGGGCTGAAATGAAATGGGATGAAAATGGTACAGTAATGATCGTACAAGGAAATCACCATTAACATTCTAGCTATTTTTGAAAATGTATATTACAAAATAATGGTTTTATTTTTTAACTGCCATCAAGCAAATACCCAACTATAAACAAAGGAAAAAAGCAAAAAACCAGTAGTTGCTCAAGACCACGGGAGCTCAGCCACTGATGTTTCTCTTTGTGGTCGTTTGTGTGGTTGATGCGTGTGTAAATCATTCTGTCTGTACTTGTTGTTATCCATCTGCTAGAAAAAAAAAGGCACAAAACTGCAACCTTTTACTAATTGTTTTGGCTTTATACAGTGCCGGCTTTGCTTTGAAGTGAATGCCCTTTTTTAATATCATAATTACAAAGCTTGCTTATATTTATCTGTGTGAAGGAAACTAAAGACAAGCTGAGAGAGACCACATCCAAACTGGCCCAGGCCAAAGAAGAGACCGAACAGATCCGCAAGAACTGCCAGGACATGATCCGAACATACCAGGTCTGTGATATTTATCACATAGAAGTTTTAGTTTGCTCATGACCAAGGATGTAAGCAAACAAAGAATAGCTTTGTCCAAGAATCATGCTGCATGTCTAGGTTTGTGTCTGTGGAAGGGATGGCAAAATGTATGGGTCAACATCCTTTATTAGGGCTGCAATCAGGTAGCTGATTCCCAAATGATCAACAAATTGGGCTAAGAGGTAAATTAATCAAATCGGATTTGTAATTGACTAATGAGATGAGAAAATGTTCAGCTCTATCACATACTATACTTTCACATACACAGACTGGAAAACACTGTGTGTCTTTTTTTTTTTTTTTTTTTTTAGTAGAATGTGAAAAGATGCTCAGGGAGCAAATCTGAACTTGGAACAGGAATGATTTTGCTTCAGGAGAATGGCAGTTTTCATTTGTACCTTATGATGGTAGTAAAGAGCTTTCTACCATAATTTTTCTCTCTGTGGTGAAAAGATTAGTTTACGTATACTATTACTGCTGTCATCCCTAGTGTGTTATCAGAGCATATACAAGTAACATTGCCAGCATATAACTGAACCAGACAACAAAATAAAATTACATGACATGAAGCTCCCAAAAACAAAAGCATGTAACAAATCATATAGCTAATAAGACCAGGAATAGAGTTGAATTGAACTAAAACCAAAATTACCCCCAGATATCTTTGTTGCAAACATGGAAAATATGTCTTGGTGTCTCCTTATTTTCAATTGCTTCCCTTTACCTGTGTCTTATCCTGCAGAAATCTCTTTCTTCCAAGCTAGCGTTCTCTATATGTCGATCCCTCTTCTGCTGTTGTTTCAGCCAATGCATTCTCCCCATCACCCTTTTACCCCTCTGTCCTCCAGGAATCAGAAGAGCTAAAGTCCAATGAGCTGGATGCTAAACTGAGAGAGACCAAAGGAGAGCTAGAGAAACACAAGCAGGAACAAACAGACCAATTAGAGGTGACAACCGCTGTGCACACATACACTTTCTCACACATGTATACAATGAAAATATGAATTCAATCACCCAGTTTCTCATGCAAGATCAAGGCTTCCCACTTTTCATCATTTCCATCATGTGAAGCTAAACAGTGATAGTATAAATATTAGTAGTTTATATGCTTGCTGCATGTGCTTTTCTGTGAGTTTGTTTTCTATTTATATCAGAAATACAAAATAAACTGTAATACAGGTTTGCTATTACCCAAAAATTACATATACGTTGTTTTCCGCCAGGCCATTATTCAGCCTTTTATTGATGGCCTTAATGCTGGCTCTTCCAGTAAAAATGTTTATTTTCAGCTGTTTTCATCAGTTTGAGAGGTGTAATTGCCTTAACTAGAGATGAGTAACAAACTGGCACATAGACTCTGCAGGCAGACACACATGCACACAGGCACAGACATGGACTCACTCCAAACACAATGGCCTGTTTTTCCTCTCTGCCTCATTCTGAGGGGTATCTCGCTTTAAAAATAAGTGGCCTAGAAATAATCGAGAGGAAACTGTGCATTTTAAAAACAACCCAGAAGACAGCACCCATTTTTTTCGCCGTCAATCCCCAGTCTGGTTTTTTCCTTCAGGGTGTTTACAAGTCCTTTTTAAAAAGTCTTAATATTTGAATTAAATTTTACAAATATCAGGTCTTAAAAGTAATTAAACTGTCTTAAATTTGAATTTTGATGAATTTATTTTAACTGAAAAGTTTTATTTAAACCTATTTCATTTTAAATTTTTGGCAGATATTTGGTTTGATTAACTAAAACTAAAAAATGATTTCTCTGGTATCAGACACTCTGTTATCAAAGAAACATTTTCAATGGTGACATACTGTACATTGCTAGCACATCACCGATAGTTGTGCAGATTGTTTTTATGATGTAGGACCTTTATTTTGGCACGTATCGATGCCCCGGTGATGAATAAATTGGTCCAAGCCCTTTTTTTACTTAAATAAGTATGCAATGCTGACATGATGATGCAGCTCAGTCATAAATAATGCAGACAAAACAGTTGAGTTTCCATTACTGTGTGGGAGTTAACATTAAAATAGAATTGTTTTTAAAATTTGCTGGCATCTCCTTTACTGGCATGTTGTCTTGGATACTACAGACTACTAATAGCTTCTTGGAAAATTTGCCTAGCTCTAGTACCATAAATCCCTTTTTTTTTTTTTTTCTTCTTTTTTTTTCTTTTTCTTTTTTTTAAACATGAGAAGAAACATTAATAAGCTTTGCTTTTATACGCTTAATGAGTGCATAAGCAAAATAAATTTAATGAATGCAACCCTTGGATTGCCAGGAAATTAATTTGCAGTAAAATGAGGTGACTGAGGTTTAAGTTGAAGTGTAAAACCACTGAACTGAATGGGTGATGTGTATTAAATCTTTGTAATCACAATTGTAATTGACAGAGAAGAAACCCTTTTAGTGTTAGGTATCCTTTACCAATTATGATTCAGAGGTTTAGAGACAACTGCAAGTAAAATGAATAATAGTGGGTACATATCTAACGTAGAATTTGATGCACATGGCAGGTACACCGGGTTAAGGCCAAAGAGCTGGAAGACCTGAAGAGGAGTTACAAAGAGGGCATGGATGAGCTCAATACTCTGCGTACCAAGGTTTGTCATACAGATAAGTGCTTGAACATCTGTGTGTGCACATGAAATCAGCAGGTCTTCAGCTCAGTAAGTGGTTGTTGTGATGTAGTTAAAGTGTTTAGAAGACGAGCGTCCACGCTGGGAGGACGAGCTGACCAAGTACAGGGAGATCATCAACCGGCAGAAAGCTGAGATTGGCCGCCAGAGAGAAAAGCTGGAAGAGATCGCTACACTCCAGGAGCAGCATCAACGGTACACACACTCACACTGATTATGTAGGAACAGTACTTAAAGTCAAAGCTCAAGCATAGAAGCATGCAGCAGTAAGTGAAACGGTACACAATAATATACACCATAGGACAGTGCTGCATTTCCAACATCTGAAGGAAATGACTAGAGGACTATAAATTTGCACTGTGACATATGTTAACAGAGGCCAGGGATCATCATTTAGTGATTCTGAGATGAGATGGTTATAAGTGTCCAACAAACTTACTGACAGTGATGTTTGTGCCATATTTCTGCAGCAATTGTAATTTCCCCTATAAGCGAGTGTGCTGCACTAGCAGAGCGCAGCTTTAGCTTGTCGTAAATGTAAGCATTCATTGGCATGAGCTAATGCTGAATAAAACTCTGAGACTGTAATGTGATAACCAGATGCCCATGAGACATTTGTTTAGCTTTTTTTATTATTGATTATGCTTCAGTAACTTCAACGTCTTGTGGTTTCCACACCTATGAAATCATAATCCAGAAATGTTGAGGGAGCTGTAGGCTCCAACTCTCATTCTAGAAGGTTCCAATCCAGAAATATTGCAGGCGAGCTAGTCTAGCTAACAAGCTATAACATCTACTAACTCTGCTCTGACACTTTTCTATTGTTGACGCTTGGTGTTGTGTTGGTAAAGGAGGACTTACTGCTAAAGTAATTATTAATACCTTTGTAGGCTACACTGAATTATGATGGAAAGTCCCAGTAGCCCCAGTCTATTTTTGGAAAGACAATAGGAATTGGAAGTAGTCCTTTCAAATGTCAAAATTAGCCGCTCGGATTAGCAAAAAATACATGAAGGTTTCAGAAACACACAGTGGGATCCTGTGACTTAACTGCAAGAAAGAACTTGGACAGACAGTGATACATAATGGGATTTAGACTTTAAGAAACTTCAAATAAAATCATTACTATCACTTAAGCACTAACTGGAAATATCGACATGAACACACTATTATAAGCATTTTAGTCATGACAAGATAATTCCTCCTGACAGTTTAAGATGTGTCATATGCTTATACAAATCCATACATGCATGGTGTAGGCTAGCTTTCTGGCCAGTTTTATTTCTTGACTTATGCACCTGTATCATCATTCAGACATATCTGGTTTTGATAGACGTGTGCAGGTTGTAATATAGTTCTTGTCCTTTTTTTTTTTTTTTTTTCAAGTACCTTATCAGAGCGTTTAAAGATAGGCCAGGGATAGATATAGCACACAGGGCAGAAAGGGACTCAGGTCCCTTTGTGGGTTTGTGGCACTGCTGGCCATGTGCAGATGACGTGATTGAGAACCTTTTTCCACTTTTTGAAATGCTGCTTTCTGTGTGTGCCAGAGTGCCATAAGTACGTGGCGCCAACCCAGATGGATTTATGCAAAAGCTTCTCTACTTTTTTCAGGCTGTCATTTTGAGCACTGAGCAGCAGGAATTTTTTTTTTTTTTTCACCACTTCTACCAACATTTTAAGTTGTTTGCAAGAAAAACATAATTTGGTACCACCACTTCTTTGGTTCATAGACAATTTCACTACCAGTGACGATTGTGACCTTCATCCAAACACATTATGTATGGCCCAGTTTTTTTGTAAATCAGAATCAAACTGTTATTGGTCATTTTAGCTACCCTTAACTTCAGTGGTCTGTGTGGTTGCAGATGCAAAAGAACTGGTTTATTTGAATTGGAAAATGATTACACTTAATTGAAAGGATAGTGAACAGTTAAATCTAACATGTACTCAAGTTTCAAGCATGTACTCATGTCCTTCAAATCAATAGTTTGTGACTTATTTTTGTAAAGTATTTATTTCCTATTGGATCTTTGTGTCAACAAGATGTCTTACATATGTTTGTATCATTTTAAGTATGATTTGCTGTTTCTCAAACAATTCTCATGTATAACTGTATGCTTATAGTATGCATTTCACACACAGCGAAGTTCATAGTGAATTTCCATTTAATGTTAGTTGCTGTCTTTTTTATTAATTATCCTGTCAATCACTTTCTTTGTCACGCAGTGACAAACAGGAGATCACGTCTCTTCAAGAGGAAGTGGACGGTCAAACCAACCAGATGGCTGACCTGCAGCGTGATGTACAGGGCAGCAGGGAGCGTGAGGCTGAGTTACTGGGCTTCACCGAGAAGCTGAGCAGCAAGAACGCCCAGCTCCAGTCCGAGAGCAACGCACTACAGTCTCAGCTGGATCAGCTTATCAGCAGCTTCACAGAGCTCCAAGCAAAGCTGGAGGAGACCAGCAGGCTACTGGATGACAAGGTTGGGGAACTCTGATTCCATTGAGTGATAGAGTGAGATGTAGAAGTGATGCATGACTGAAACTCGCCCGGTTTTAACAGATGAATACAATTCCCTAAAATCCTGTAGGAATACCTTGCTGAAATCCTTCATAAAGTTATAAGGGTCTGATTATTAAAAAGTGCTGATTCAATCTCAGTTTTTCCTTTTTTGATTAATCAAACATTGTTTCAAATGTACTGTAGATTGAATGGTCTGTGCTACTGACATTCTCATAACAGCGGAGTTGTCTGACCTAGAGCATATAGTGATAATTTCTGGCTTGACATTCAGGAGAAATTCTTAAAATAATGAGTACTACATTTATTTTTTTCTGTTCAGCCACGGGCTGCTAGACTGTGATTTTATTTATTTATTTATTTATTTATCTTTGAACACGCAGTCATTGTCACAATATCTTACCACTCTGTCATGGCTTCATTATTAATCCCATCTCTTTCTAATCGCCATTGATCGTGCAGTCACGGCAGCTCAAACAGGAAGAGGTGCTGAGGCAGCAGGAGGTGCAGGGCCTGCAGGAGGAGCGGACAGCACAGCATACAGAGGTGGCCCAACTAAAAACCAGAGTTGAAGAGCTAAGAGATGAGCTGGTGACTCAGAAAAGGAAACAAGCCGCCAACATCAAGGACCTGACGAAACAACTAACACAAGGTCAGGAAACCATCAGATACTTCTGCTACTCCACACATGCAGACTAAGAGGGGAAAGTGCAGGGTGATTAGAAACAAGGGGGATGGAAGTGTACAGATAGGTGCGATGTATAGAAAGCTAATGTTCCTCTCATGCTAGGATTATACTTGGTAGAATGAGCCACCTTCCCCTACTTTGTTCTCTGGACACACAATAACCTTAAGGCATGAAGTTCAGTGCTATTATCTTGTATGCATAAGATATTCACTTTTAGTTGGCATGTGGGACAGAGTGGACATTTTCATTGGAGAGCCTGTGATCATTCATCAGTGTTGCACTTACACTTTACGACTACAGTACAGTCATTTTCAAGCCTTTGTTTAGGCATGGAAGGTTTGCTGAGCATGCACTCTTCTTCAAAAGAAACCCGCATAACATTTATTCAGGTAGACACCTTCACAGGGGGAAACTCAGTGGATCAGTCAAAGCAGTGCTGCTTAGCTTTGATTTTCGCTGTCTTCTTGTGGGCCTCTGCCTCTAATAATTTGTTTGAAAAAATTTCATATGTAGTTCGTTTTTGCTCAACTATAGACCATTTTCAAAGACATAATACCAGTCAGTATTGTCTGATATTTTGCTCAATCAAGGCTTGTCTGGAAATGAGTTGTTGACAAATCGGTAAGTTACTCAGCAGAAAATTAATATTCTGACACTTCCATAATCAATTTATTGTTTGTCGTTTGTCAAGTAAAGATACTTCCTCATTGAAGCCTCTTAAATAAAAAGATTTGCTTGCTTGATTCTCATTCATACAATTAAACTAAATATTTGGGGGTTTTGACTACTGGTCAGACAAACAGGATGCAATTTTAAGGCAGCACTTTAGTATGTCATAAAAGACTTCTTAGAAGGAGATAGTACTTAGAAAAGTGTGACAATTTGCTGAATTCAGCTAATAATTTTGTAATATTCAATAGTTAGCAATGTCAATTTCTAATTTTATCTAACACACAGACTGATTGGTATTAGTGTCTCTTTTTGAGACTTGATAGGTGTACTTTTTCTTCTTCTACAGCCCGTAAGAGACTGGAGCAGGTTGAGAATGGAGGCTGCGACCGGGATGCCAGTAGTATGGGCAGTCGCTCTAGTTCCTCAGGTACTACTCCTGGATTTGGTTAGTATTTAACACATGCAGCAGTAATATCATAAAAGGTTTATGTTTTTCAATAGTTGGTGTATAATGTCTTTTTGGTTTTTTGCTCTAGTGGGATAAATGTCCCTCTAAAGAAGGTAGTGTTTATTTAAATAATTCATAACAACAAAGGGATAAGGCAATGTAAAGAATCTTTATTATTTTGTTTACGGAAAATTCAATAGCTAGTTGTTACATGACCTAAAATAAACGGTTTTATAAGTGAATCTCTGTCTCCTTCCCCTCCTGTCCCCAGGCTCCTTAAATGCACGTCACAGTGGGGGCAGTGGTGTTGAAGAGCGGTCGCCGGAGAGCCAGTCAGGTCCATCAGTGGTGGTCGTGGACAGCTTCCCAGAGGTCGACAAGGCTGTGCTAGTGGAGCGCATTGTCCGTCTTCAAAAGGCCCTGGCTCGCAAGCAGGAAAAAATTGAGTTCATGGAGGATCACATCAAGCAACTAGTGGAAGAGATCCAAAAAGACGAAGTGAGTGGCATTGAGCAAAGTACACGGAGCAGGGAAGAGGGATGACAGGAACCTTTTTTTATAGTTTTTTTTTTTTTTTGTTGCTGTGATAAACAATGCTGACTAAATTTTTTAGGAGCAGTTTGACCATAGAATGCAGGGTGTTCAGTTTTTACTGGTGCAGTCTATGGTGGTATATTGTACTCAAACAGTACTGATGGATAAGATAAAGTTTGGAAATTAACAGCCCTCCAAGTGCAAATGCAAGAAAACCTCACAACCCTGACATGTCTGATACATTGTTTTAGACCCTACAGCAGTTTTAATGTAACAGAGTAATAATAATTCAGTTTTACTAAAGGTTGTCAACATCTCAGCACTTGTGTAATAGATATAAAGGAATAAGTAACAACCAGCACACATTAAACAATACAAGAGGAGTCAGGAAAATATAAAAAGCTGCTCACTAATGAGAATATGCTCCAAGGCAGACACAGGGTTGCGTCATCTTCACTCATTCATTACTCTTAGTTGAATTACAAAATGCTTTATATACAGGTTCCCTGAAACATGCTGTGGATTCTTGTACAGCCACAATTTTGTGTGACCTCCCTTTTAAAGAAAAGTAGCAACACATCATTTGATAACATTGGTAATCTCTCCTGTGTAGCATACGAGTGATAAGCAATTTCCAGCAGTTGTTTGAAAGTGTTAAAGGGGAAAAACACATAAAAACTAAAGGCAAAGAGTATATTTTCTTAGTTGCACATGTTAGGTCTTGGCACTTGTGAGAACTGTATTTTGGAGCTATAACGTAATATTTTTGTTGACAAACATTTTCTTTATATTTCAAAACCTATTTAGGCATACTTTACCTCAGTCCCTGTGCACAGGGGGCGTCAGCTGAACTTGACAGACAGCATACGCTTAAACACACAGTTTATGCCCCCTACCTCCTTCTATGTCTCCCTCTCTCGTCTTCAGATTACAACGAATGCAAACACCACACTTCCGATTCGTGGTAACTTCACCAAGAACTATTTATAGCTGAGTCGATGGGGGCAATGCCTCAGTATGGATCCCTAATGATGTTCCATCCATATTCATGGCCATCACCTATACCAAAGAGACAGTGTGAAGGACGTTTGGACTGTCTTAATCAAAACACCCCCTCATTTATAATTTAGGCTTTGAAGTAGATTGGGAACCTATGCCAGTATAAAATAGGTTGTGGTTATCAATTTTCTACATAATATAATCTCATAGAGCCAATGGGATTTAAAAAAAGGAGAGATTTCTCTGGAATGAATGAAATGTTGTTCATTGATCAGTAAAGATCACTCCGTACACTGCATTAAAGTTTTGTATGATATCATATTGGCTCTTGTTGCCAGATGATATTGACAGTGCTCGGATATAGCCAACCATCCTATCTGATTCTACTTGAATCATCTGCTCTTTCCCTCTTCTCATTTGTTTCCCAGCTATACACTTGGATTGAATCTATTAGCCTCAACCTACATTCAATAGTTAAAATTGAGGACGAATCCCACGGTTACCGGACTAAATTTAGCTTTGTAAAATCTCAGCTAAGCGGGGGTGTTACACTACTCAGAATGTGGATGTGAGATGTGAATTTGTCCTTTTTGCCTTTTCTGTCCCTATCCCTCCAGGACAGCCTGGTGAACACTGGCAAGATAACTGTAAGCCTGCAGCAGGTGATGAATAAAGAGACAGAGATACGGAAGCTGAAGCTTAGTGGGTCTCTGACAGAAGACAGTTAGTGCAAGAAAGTCAATAGGCTAACCTTTGATCTATGTTAGCACATCCATATCGCTCTGTTGTATGATGGCAGTGCTTTGCATCTTTTAGCTCATTGACTACTAATGACTGTATCCATTTACTACTCATGTATACTCTCTATTTTAATATATTGTATAGTTTAAGTACTGCATATAGGGTTGCAGATTGGGAAGAGCTGTTAAGAGCATCCCCTGGTTCTGGAATTGAAAGTCCCATTCATTTTTCCCCATAGACAGTTGGAGCACTTCTACACCTTGAATGGGCATGAAACTCTCCCAGTCAAATGAATACAACAACAGATGAACATTTGTGTTAGAGAATATCTAGTTCTTTGACAAATAGTTGAAGGTAAAAGGTTGTGTACATAAAAACGTAAGGTGGGAAATGAACTTTGACTCCTAAGGTGCATTTTCTTAAGAAACATTGACTCTCGGAGCTTTAAACACTGTTATGCTAAACATCTATGCAGTGCTAACCACAGACAAAAGCTGAAGAATATGCTGTTTAGAAAACAAATAACACAATATGCAGCTTAATTCAATTCACATTTTATCCTAGGTACATTTTAGATGAACATTTTGATTTTGCTGCAGCTCTCATTTGCATCTCTGACTGGCCTGTTCTCCATAGCAATAGCGGCTGAGGACTCTAGAGTGTTGCAGTATTTAGAGCTGTTGGCCATGCCAAACTTATGGAAACAACATGATTTCTTGGAAATTCAGTTGAAATGATTAAAACTGGTAGCCACATTATAAACCTTTAGGATTACTACACTATTGAGGACACCTTCTTGTTTCTGTGTTCAGTGACATTGAAGATATCATTAAAAGAACAATTTTAAATGCATATTTGTAATGGTGAAAATACTTTCAGAGCCAGCAGCTTCTCCTAGTTCGCTATTTTATTGCTACATAATTAGTTTTATTATTTATTTTTTCACTTATCATGCAGCTATTCATTTCCATTCACTTCAGTTTGTCAGAAATTCACCAGACTGGCCAATAAACCATCACAGTGAATATATTATCGCCCTTTGGTATTTTATATTATGTGCTCACAGTGGCATGTTCATGTGCTGCTATGAAGTCAAACATGGGTCATTGGCTGCATTGTTCATTCAGTATATGTAATTTGTAGTAAATGAGCTAAAAAAAAAAGCAGAAACGGCGGCATCATCCTTCAAGGGCAATGATGTCTGTCCTTTACCCACCACACCTGGTTATTATGACCATTAAGTCTAAATGGACCATTCATGTGACTTGAATTAAAATGATGCCAATACAAACCAGATGAAAATAAAAACGGATGAAGCCCCTCTGTTCACGTGGTGTAGGTGGCTATTTATCTGGACAGCCTCCTTCACTCTGTTAAGATTGTAATCAATGGTAGCTGTAAATCAATACGATTTAAAATCGGTTGCAGGCTACTGAGGATCCACGCTGCTCAATGGGTTAAAATATTATAATTGTTCCTCTCAAGGTTATGTGGGATTTTAGTCCCACTGCCACTCCCACTGTGTTCCCCTATGCTTTTGATTTTAGTTTGTATGTAAGCCAGTGCCTGTGATGTTTTTGAAATACTACAGAGGATATATTTAGATTTATCTAGATCTGATCATAAGTATCTACGTTTATTGAGCATGTACAGTTGTACATGTTGCAACAAAATTCTTCCAATATGAAACAGAAAGTTGCCTTTTAAATTCATTTTTTTGAACCTGTGTAGTTCTGAATGTAATTAAGATAAAATATGGCTTTGATAATTGAAAGGCTTTCACACCCCAGGCATATCCTTTTTTCTCTGTATCTTCTCTTTCTGTCTTGCCACTTCTTGGGCACAAGTTTTAAGAACTTTGCTTTGTGGTATGGTCTGGCAAAACCTGTCAGAGAGCTGTACTGTACCCAGAGTAGCCACCTTCACATTATGCATGCTTGACTTGCTGCCCTCATTGCATACACTCTGTCAGCAGGAAAGAAAGTACACATTACTCACAAATTCATAAATAAGTCATTGTCTTGCTTACTTCCCTCCACCGACCTTTGCATGCCATTTAAGCGCACCATGTGGCCACATCTTTAATTTCTGTCACTTTTTTTTGTTTTTACTAAACACTGTCGTGATGGAACTGGGGTCCAAATATGGACCCTTGCAAGTCTAGTCAGAGGTAAGTCTTGTGTGTGTGTGTGTGTGTGTGTGTGTGTGTGTGTGTGTGTGTGTGTGTGTGTGTGTGTGTGTGTGTGTGTGTGTGTGTGTGTGTGTCTGTGTGTGTGAGTTGATTTATGATGGTTGCTTCTTTGTAGTGATTACATTGTTTCTATATATATATACGTTTTGGGTTTTTTTTGTTTTTGTTTTTTTTGCACCATAAAATTATTTGCTTTGTTAGTTTAGCAAGCAGTAGTGCATAGATATTGTGTTGACTTCCGTGAAAGACTCATTATACCAGACACATTAATCATTGGATAACAAAAGATACACTCATACAGAGTGCAAGTAAGAGCCAATACTGAGTACCAGTATTAGCACTTAAAATGCCTGTTAAAAGTGATTTCTGACTTTATCTGCCCTTCTTCAGAGAGGTCATCAAATTTAATTTCTTCATTTCAGGTAAAATGGAAATTACATTTGCATTTTAAGGAGGTTTGAGACCCAGGTATCGCAGGCTGCTGCATGCTCAGTACTGCTAAGTACTATGTGCAACCCAGTTTATCTATTTATCTTGGTATTGGCCAATTCATGTGTGGTATGTTTTGAAATGTCGTTACCAGAAATCACCGACATGTTCTCAACCCTTCCAAGATGTCTTTCACAACATGTTCACTTGAATAAACAAGAAAAGTTAAACAGCAAGCTTTTTTTAGTTACTTAGTTCCGAATGAATGACTGTGCCACGTAAAATCTTTGTGCTTACATTTAAATAGACCACCTGAAGTCAGTGTAATTGTTTGGATTGGATCCATAAGGTTATTTACTTGATATAGACCTGAAAATTGTGTATTTGCACAGAGCAGTTCTATTTGCCACACATGAAAAATAAATAAAGGGCATGACAGCACAGAAAGGGGATATCATTAAGGATGTAGTACACAAACCGTTTTTCTATTCATATGCGTTTGTGGTATTTATGGTTTGAATTCCTGTTTTTCATTATTGATGGCTAGATCATGATCTGCAGTAGCAATTGTAGTAATTATAGTAGTTATAGTAGTTATAGTAGTAATATGTAGTCGTATTAGACTTTGCAAATTTCGCTTTTCACCTCCAATGAATCTACACTCCAGTTATCTTCTTGAGAATCCTCTGATAAGAATCTTTCAGCTTTACAAGTCAGGCAGTCATCTGACTCTGTTTAGAAGGACAGATATTTACTGGGTGGAAATCTTGCTGCAGAATCTCATCTAATCATCCTGCAGTCACTCAGTTTCAAAAAATCTCCCTCAGACACACCCTGAATTTGAATTTAACAATCCCAGTGGGGGGGGGGGGGCTGAATGTTGTTGGCATTTCAGGTTAGTGATTTAGGTATACAGCTGGGTTGAGAGCAGGTTTAAAATATTGAGAGATTGTTGACCTTTTCTGAAGGACAGTACACAACCCTCCTTACTTGCCCACACACTCCAAGTCTTAAGAGAAATTTAAGAATACAGATGCATTTGCAAAAGCTTTCTAGTTCCAACCCTCTACAGGTTTCTTTTATCTTTGAAGACAGGAGAGTAGCTTGATCATCCTCACTCCTATGGCAATAGACATGCACAGAAAAAATGTCATGAATGGGTTTCAAGCACTAATTTCCTTAACCATCTCCTTCTGCTTTTAATAGCTACTTGTATTATTTTCCTTTCTCTTTGGTTACATATTTTGAAAAGGATAATAATGTAGGAGGCAGTAATGAATTTGAATCACAATGACGGCTCTCTGTTTGCCTCTAAATAGAAACACACTTGCTTGTCAATGTTCTCTGGGCTGCGCTGGGAAAATTGGACAACAGGAAGTTTAGAGCTATTAAGCAAATGAATTATCTTCCCTCCCTCTCTCTGACACAAACATAGCTTAACACCATACTGTTATTGAGATGAAAATAAGTTTTAACATGAAGATCTCTCCCACTTTCTCTCTCTCGCTCTCTCTCTGAGTGAGAGAGGCATGCAATTGATTAATTAAATCCTCGCAGCCCGTTCTAATGCCACTGTTTTCTTTCCCTTTCCTTCTCTGACTCGCACAATAATAATCTTTCTAGCTGTGACTGGATGTATCCCGTGCATAAGTTCAATAAGCCATCCCCTTGAAATTACTATTCCAGTAACGTCTGCTGCTTTTGCTGCTGGAAACGGTTTTATTGCTTTGTTCAGTAGTCCTCAGCCGATGCCACGCACTTGCTCCCTTTTCCCCTCCTTTTTGAAGAACGCAGTTTGACACAGCTCCTCCCCTTCCTCCCCACAGAATTATCCAGAGCTACGTGCTAAGAGAGGAGTCGGGGGCCCTCTCATCAGAGGCATCTGACATTAACAAGGCCCACCTGAGCCGGCGGGGTGGCATTATGGCTTCGCTTTATACCTCCCATCCGGCGGACAGCGGGCTGACCCTGGATCTGTCGCTGGAGATCAACAGGAAGCTGCAGGCTGTGTTGGAGGACACACTGCTGAAGAACATTACTCTGAAGGTAAGGTCTCCCCCAGCAGGCATCATTCCCCTAAGTATTAAATACAGAAAAACTTATTCACATGACATTGAAAAGACTGATGATGTGTGCAGTTCCGTACAGCGCGTCTTAATTTGCTGTGTGTGTGTGTAATTGTTGAATCTTTGGTGACCTGAGTGGATAATTAATTGGCTGTGCCAGTGTCACACTCCACATTTGCAGCAACACGGCCTGATGTGACTTGACTATCAAAGTGTGCAGGCGCTGCCATCACCGTTAAAAAAAGAGAAAGAAAAAAAAAATGTCAAATTCGAATACAGAAAGCGTCGGTGTGAGTTCTTCTGAGGTCACAGTTTGATATGTTACAATACACATAAATTAGAAACACTGTGCACAACTTTACATATAATTTATATGACTCTCATTAAAGCATTCCCTTGTGTTATCAGTTTAGTTTATTTGCTCCCATTGTATTGATAGTGTTCATGATTGTAAAGAAAGAAGGAAAAAACTGAGAATTTAATGTTTTATTGTAATTTGGTATATAATGACATCATAGTGTCCCTAGCTTATGCTTACATAATAATAATGATTTTTTTTTTTTCAGCAATTAGGTTTTTTCATACTGAAAACTTGTCTCACTTCCTTTAATTCCTCACACCTACACCAGCCCGGGAGACCGCAGGATCCCTGGATGCCTCTACTGTTGCACATGTGCACAGACTGTCAACTATTCATGCAGAATACTGATGAATAGTTGACAGTCTTTTTTAGTTCTTACACCGTGCATGGGGATAACGCACAGGTATCACAGTCAGCATGCTGTACCTTCATGCAGAAACAGTTGCTAATCTTCCTCTCAAAGCCATTTATGTTAGAAAAAGCAAATCTGCATACTCAGTCCGGAGATTGCCATGCTGAGGTGTCCAATATTTGACTTTCACCAAAAGTTCATGCCCAGGCATCTGACAGCAGAAATTGAACGTGAAGTTGATATTGTCAACTAATGTCATCTTAACAGTTTTACATAAGCAACAACAGTACTGGGACAGTAGTGAAATTGTACACTAACAGTATGACAATGTAGGTGTGGATAAAAGAGGCTCAGGGTATAGGGAATGTCAAACCATCCTCTACCTTCTGCTGAGTGAAGTTGTCTGACATTCGGGTCGTATCTCCCAAACCTTTGAAGTCAGCCACGGCATGTATCCCATTGTCTGTGTGTGAATTTGCGTTTCATCTGACAGACTGACAGTCCTGTCAGGACAGTGTGCTCGTCAGGTTGTCTATCCACTATCTCCGTTTTTAGAGGCATGACATGTTTGAAAATCAGGGTCTAATTCAGAACCTGCATGATTGATGCTGCCGCTAAGTAAGGAAACTGTGCCGCATTGTGAGCGAGACATAGTTTTCCTCCTTGCTAAATTTTTGGATTTAAGCCTATATTCACATTGTCTATCCTCATTCATCCCTCTGCACCTGAGGGTCTTTACATAATTTAACCGAATTAGGATTTAGGCCTAACCAATTTTTCCGATGTGTTGGCGTTAAATGAATGCATCCGTTCCAATTCTCAGGTCAGTTTACAACAGCAGCATGTCTCAACTAGTGATTTAGCCAAATGGTGCACTGCATCCATAAGAAAATGTAGTGCCAGGAAAGCAGCAGCTTATTTCCATGCGGTGAAATATGCAAATTTCCCAGATTTACCATTTTAAAAGTTAACATTAAACCACCCAGCTGTAGTATGTACACATTTACCACAATGTTCCAATTTTCCCCACATTGTCCTTAGTCCTTATTTGTGTAGTATTTTTGGATAGGATTTACTTATATTTACATATAATTTTTCACTGCATGGGAGTCTACTGTCTCGAGTGGATTTTGAGTGATGTAACCAGCTGCACTAAAGATTATCAACACAGAGCAACATTATCATCGATTCCTGAGGGAAATGCCTGGCTGATTATCTTCTAAATGCTCCACTGTTTTCGCTGTCCCGTTGATAAATTTTGCCTTGCCATCAGTCGGTGCTTGGCAGGTAGCATACAGTGAGTTCTTCATAGTTTTGTCATTGGAATAGCTGCCTGCTGTGGCTAAAAACAGTGCTGAAGCGAGTCGTGAGTGAATCCATGCAGTAAAGTTACGGGGTGTTAAACGTAAACATCAAATACAGCAGACGAAAACACAACATATAGATAATACCGAGCCAAAAATGAAAATATTTATTAAAGCCTTAATGCACCCACATAAACAATTCATCCTGAACACTCAAAATGTTTTACCATCCTGTCGTCACGTGTTTTTAAAGCCTCCTTGATGCTTGTCTTTTTTTTTTCTCTATGTGCACATACATACGTTCATGTAGGCGCATTGGATGATTTCATAAATATTTTCATATTTTGCAAACAAGCAGCTTCCTATAGTCTTCATATTTTTGTCAGACTTACCTTACAGACGCCCTGTGTAAAAACCTAAATGGGACAATGCATCTGAATGTGGGAGTATTTTCTGGGAGCATTTTTCTTTCTGTGGATGAAAGATGATTGGCAGTAAGCATGAAGTGATGATACAAAAACACTCAACATGGACACAACAAAATGACAATAAAACTCTGACAAAGCCAAATTAAGGTGTTGCATTTACTTATATGGATCATCTAGATTTACCAGTTTTAGAGTCTGGTGATTATTTTTCATACTGTATAAGAACTGATGGCAGCGAGTGTCCTCCTATTCTCAAACACAAAGTACAGAAAACACCAAGAAGACAGACAAGAGGGGGACCATCTTTAATAACAGTATTCTTCCTAAATTTTTATGATTATTTTTTATTAGTAGTATTAATGGAATCACTTAACTTCTTTGAAGTTTTTTCACTCGTACTATTAAAATGATAAATGTCATTCACACTTTGAAATGCCATTTGTGCTCTTCCTAGAATATTTCCCTGCAGGAATGAACTGCAGAAAAGCAGCCACGGCACACCAGTCCCTCTCGTGTATTGTCACACTTAAAATGTCACATTTGAATCTAAAAGTCTCGACTCTCTTTTGATAGGAGAATCTGCAGACACTCGGGGCCGAGATCGAGAGGCTCATCAAACAGCAGAGAGATCCTGAGGACGGAGCAAGGAGGAAGTGACACGACCACGTCACAAGGAAGAGAAAATGAAGGACTACTTGAGGAATCTCCAACACACCATTTTTGAAGGGATATGAGAAGTATACACACACACACACTTGTTCTCCCAACATGTGAAGGAGCAAATTGAATGTTGCAAGTGCCAGTAGCACCTCAGGTTGTTTTTTGGAGGACCCCAGTTTCTGTCCATCTTGCGGAACATGTCTGAACCTACTTGAACTGGGACTGAACAATCTACGTTGTTCCACCTCCGTTTCCTCCTCCAACACAACAAATCTTCCTCTGGCTAACATCCGTCTCCCCTCAGCCTTGCCAAGATAAAATTCTTCAGGCCAGTTTCTTCAAGTTTCAAACTCTGACTGCCTTGTAAACTAATTAACTGAAAATGCCATAATTATGAATGTATAGCAAAATCTACCTGGGAAATGGTCACAAAACACCAACAAAGATTTGCCAATGAATTAATCCTAAAATATTGAGTCTACTAGTTCATTTCTCTCCTCCCAACGAATCACAGGTCTGTCGATTGTACAGTAAGTAAACTGAGATAAGATGACCATCGGCCAGCACGCGCTCTCCGCTTGTCTGCTGACGTCCATCTGCCAATAAGCCAAATGTATTTCTGAGAGGCTGCTTCTTCAGCTTAACTGCACAGCACTCCGTATGTGAAGAAAAAGTGAAAAACAGATCAGCCCTGGCCTGGGGAGGGATCTTGTGTACGCAACCATTTTTCATAATCATCATCTTTTGCTCTGCGAAGCACTTACAACCAAGGTGGCGAGGCAAGGTGCCTCACGCCAGCAGACCCGGTCGTCTGTGTGACACCGGCGATACACTTAAGGAAGCAGACTGTATCTTTGCAACGTTTCATGCAGCCATCAGCACTATGCCGTCAGTGTGGAAGAATCCTGCTGTTGAGCTGTGTAAAATTTGAAGGATTTCTATGACAAATATATCAAGCTAAGGTTGAAATGTAGAGCTGGTCTTGAGTTTGGCCATTTTGAATGTGCTTTTTTTTTTAAATTTATTTTCATTTTTGTTGGCTTAAAATTAAATTTTTATTTCTGTGTGTCTGATTGGTTATCAATTTTTATATTTTTATTATAACCTCAGATAGCTTTATTTTAGAATTTTTGGTCATGGATCTTAATTTAAAATGATAAAAACTTTGAACATATTTGCCTTTCCCTCACTGTAATCTGGTGTGATCAGATGTTCCTGTTGCAGGCGTCATTAGTGCCAACTGGCAACAACTTCTCTTAATCGCATGAGACATGAGCATCTAAAGATGTTTGTTTCAGCTTCCTTAGTGGTTTGTTAGCATCATTAGCATTCCGCATTTAAAACGGTGGCGACAGAGGTTCGGCTGGTAGAAACTTTCTTTGCACCATGTGCATGACATGATGTAGCGGGGGGAAAAAGACTAAAATGTTAAGAGGAGGGAGACAGGAATACATTTATATTTTTCTTTGTACTGTCACTGAGTCCGCTGAAGTAAATAAAGTGTAGAAGAATCAGAGGGAGCACAGGAGATTAGTAGATGTAGCTCAGGAAAGCTTTTGGAACCTACAGAAATTTAACCAGGGACAAAGTGCAATGCCGTTCCTTTCATTGATTTTTTTTTTTTTTTTTTTTTTTTTCCCCCTCCCCCTCCTTTTTCTGAATGTGTTTGTGTGCCAGTGTACTGTTTGCATATCTTCTGTTTTTATGCTTGTGTTTGTGCAACATGTGGCTGTGCTGGTGTTTGAATATTTAAGTGTCCAATCTGTGTGTGTGAGCTGCATGTGTGCCTTTTTCACCTCCCGAGCTTTTGTGTTTACACTTTGTGTAAATTCTTCAGCGGTCAGCGCTTAAAGGCTTTTATCAGATTGTCCATGAAGTTTGTTCCTTCCAGAAGGGTAAACACCATTTGCATTTGCACCAGTGTCTGTCAGCCACACGAACCCACTCCTGCAGCTCAGTACCTCTCAGCTATACGCAATAATGCTTCTGTCTCTCAGTTACAGCTGCTTAATCTATCGTGCAGGCGCACGCACGCACGCACACGCACGCACGCACACACACACACACTCTCTCTCTCTCACTCTCTCAAACACACATGAAAAAGGGTATAGACAATACTAAAGTTTCCTTGGTCTTCATTTGTTCTTATTGCAGAAGCTGTCACAAATAAGCCTCCATCCCTTTTTTTTGCCCCCCCCCCAAAATCAGATATCAACAGCAGCTTTTATGGGCCATGAATGCTTACACCCTGAGGCTATGTTGAAATGGCCCACTATATGAATAGAGATGAAGGTTTCCAGAATTGAGGTCACAGAGTCCTTAAAGCCTCCCTGGTGCTCCTGTGGCTGCTCGCTGTTTGATGTACTTCTACTTTTATTTCATCCAAACCAATTGCTCTGTGTGTAAACGTACAGATGGCAAACTTTGAGATAATGTCTTGAATCTCCTTGATATTGAAACTTAGTAACCTAAAACAAAAAAAACAAAAATCCAACATAGGTTTAATAAAGGTGCAGTTTTGCAGCTTTATCAACTACAATAACATGTAGGTTTCTTTTTCTATCAAGCCATTTGATTCGTTCAAAATAAATTATCTTGGTGTTTATGTGTATCTTAAACAATGCGGCATACTGCTGAGTAGGTGAAAATTTAGTTGTTTTTTTTTTAATTTGGCTGTTTTGCAGTCTGTTTTTTGGTGCAGAAGGAAAATGCAACCAATGCAAAAGACTCGCATGGGATTTCCAGATTAATTCCTCATAATTCTCTGAGGCATGCTAATACGCCTCCTCTGATTTGGTCCCAGTGTGTCACCTGTAAGAATCAGCCTTGAAACAAAGCCATGCTCCAGCATTGTGTGGATGAATGAGTAGAATCTCGTGTTCCACTATATGGATGTGAAGAAATTGTGTTCAATATGTGCGAGTGTCAAAATGTGACATCTAATGATAAATTTGTCATTTTCCTGTTTTTTTTTGGTTTTGTTTTTTTTTCCCCGCTGTGCAATGATTTCCCCTTGCTCTGTTTTGTGGAATATTCAAACTGTGATTATAATATACATTTGTAGATATGTCATTCTGTAAAATTATGATGAGATGTTTTTAAAAACAATGATTCTGGATTATGTTTGTATATATGGTGTTTCCAGGGAATAAAAGAAGATGAGTCTTAAATTTCTCTTTAATGGTCTGCCATCGTCCTGTCTCGTGTTTTTTTGGTTGACACTAACATCTGTTGCCCTGATTTCTGTTTTTCAGTTACAGTGGAATGAAGTGCAATTCAGGTAGTAGGGCAATTTTGCAGAGGGAGAACCTCTCACACAGCAACTCTTTTTTTTCGAGAAGCAGTTTTAGGTCCCACTTAAAAAGCAGCTGTGTCAGCAGTGCTGGAGGTCACGCACATCACTGCGCCACTGTCACTCAAACCAGCCAGCCATCTCCCCAAATCCAAACAAAAACAAATCAGGTTGTGGAGGAGTTCACCCATGTCATTTTAGTGTAACTGAAAGCATCATTCTTGTAAGTAACCTAATTTATTGAGGGCACTGGAGTTACACAAAACACATAAATACAAATGTGAAAGGTTCCAATTAGGGCTGCAACTAAGCATTATTTCCTATGGTGATTAATTACTTAATTGTTTGGTCTATAAAATGTCAGTTTCCTCAAACTACAGGTGAGGTCTTAAAATTGCTTGTTTGGAATGGCCAACAATCCAAAACAGAAAAATCTTGAATTTAATATAATGTGACAAAGAAAAGTAGCAAATCCTCACAAATGGGGAGCTGCAAATAGTTATTATTTGGAATTCTTTCTTGAAAAAAAAAAAAAAAAGACTTGAATGACAACTCAATTATCAAAATAATAGTTTCATCTCACGTTCACAAGGAGAATTCTCTGCAGTTACCATGTTGTGTCTTTTGGATCAAAATCCGAATAATAGAGGCAGTTTTGTTGAACAGTACCCTCAGTCACCCTGTTATCTGCACACAGACATCGGCCTTTCTCAGTTATTATTTCCCACGCAGGCACATGTGCAAACATTGGAAAACACCTACAGACCAACTGATAGCCCCTGTTATCAAAGTAATACATCATTAAGCAGGAACATAAGACATTTCCTCACTTGCACATTTTTGTCACGTATGGGTGAAATTCCCCATTTTCTCTGCAAGTACAGCAGCACAGGGCAGGTTCAAATATCCAATTCAGCCCAATGGTTACCGACAGGCTATTTTTAGCTCTCAGATAACGGATTCTCCTATCAGCTTAGATGACCACCCTTGAATTCATAACGCATTGCCTGTGTCCTTTAGACGCGGCCGCAAGCATGACAGTAGCTCTCAAGGTGTGGAGATAAAAAAGCCTGGCCTGTCCTTGCAAGTCTATTTTTTTTTTTTTTTTTTTTTTGTTTTGTTACTATATTCCTTCCCAACACAGGCACAGCGACTGCTGCAACATTAAGATAAATAATAAATAAATAAACACATCTTAATATGAATGGGTCTCTATGATGAGTATTCTTACATTTCACTTATTTTCCTTTAATTTCAAAATTACGAAATTCTGTGTACAAAAATAGACCTTTTTAATTGGGGATATTCATATATCCATCTGGTGTATCCTGTCAGAAAAATCAGCCCTTCTTATCTGTGGAATCGCACAGTAATCATTTGATTGTATGCCACTCTCCCTGCTTTGCCCGTTCACACATTTCCCTTCAGGCTCAAAGATGGAAATTGAGAGGATTCGTTTTTTCCAATAGTGTTGCACTTCTTTAACAAAATACATTACGTAGTTTGTTGTGTTCATTCAGTTTTTGGGATTCATTTTTTTTTTTTTTTTTTTTAAAGTGCAGAGCTGCAGGTTTCAGCAAGTTTCACTTTGCGAATGGATCCATGAATGAGAGAGATTTCGTTTCATGCTTCAACCAGAACTCTTCTTTACTTACACAGCGTGCATTCACAACCTTATGTCTGGAAATTGTCTTCTGTATGTTTATCCTGGAGGGAGACAAGACTAGAGTCAAAGCCTTGAGGTTAGTGCTGATCCGGTGCAAAGAGTCAGCAAGAAAGATAGCACGCGGTGATGGCCTTGGGTGTGATGAAGGCTTTTGAACCGTTTCATTGCTTGCTAGTTGTGGAAACTAAGTACTGAACTGATACTGAACCCCAAATATCCCCTTTGTGGCTTTGCAATCAGTACCATCAGTATGTGAGTGTGTGTGAATGGGTGAATGGCACGTGGAAGCACATATATACTTGTATTTTACTTGAGTATTTCCATTTAATGTCACTTCAACGACACTTCTATTTCTCAACATTTCAGAGGAGAAATATTCTTCTTCTTAATTCACTACATTTATTTCACAAATGTAGTCACGAGTTACTATCCAGATTAAGGTGTTACATAAAAAAAAAACATTTGATAAACAAATAAAATACAACGCACTGTTAAAGATTAAACCAGTGGTTCCCAACCTTTTTGGCTTGTGATGTTTCTAGTTTTGGCCTCTTGTCACGTTTGAGAGTCCTATGTTGTTAGTATTTTTCCCTTCTAAACTTCACAGGTGGTTTCATTAAATTACCAGGTTAAGTGATCCGATATTGCACTAAGAAAGCAAAAATTAAAAAAGGTCCAAAAAAATTAATACATTTTTGTTTTTCAGAACTTTATTTATTCTTCTTTCCTTCCCCAATAACCAATCTCCCGACCCCTTATATTTATCTTGTGACCCTTTGGCGGGGGCCCAACCCCTAGTTTAGGAACCACTGGACTAAACTACTGAACTTTATACAGTAAAATGCTACTCATGCATTGGTGTATCAGTAACAATATAATAAAATGTTATATAATAATAAATCAAAGTGGCAGTTTTTTTGTTCTTTTACTAAAATAGGATTTCGCATATAGGGCTATTACTTATAGTGGAGTATTTTTACATTGTTGTATTGGTACTTTTACTCCAGTTAAGGATGTCTTTCACAACTTTTGCTCTGTCTTCTTGAGAAACCAGTCTACAGGTGCAGGAACCTGAGGGTGGTCAGCATAAGTTCAGATGAACAATTGAGGAGCTGAGGAGGGCTCAGGAGTCCGGCCAGGACCTTTAACACGATTCCTTAAAAGAAAAAGGCTTATAAATGACTAGGGGCTGCCAAAGGACTAAACAGCAAACATCTGTACACATCTGTGGTCAGATCTCTGCAACCTGGGTGCTGACGGGAGAAGAAAATAACTCTTGATCAGAAACTGTAAACCGAGGATGGTATCTGACTGTGCTGGCCAACTGTTAAAATAGCATGTCTTCTTTGCGCAGTATCTCAGAGACCTAGTGGTTAGAAGTGGACTCGACAATTCCTGCTTCAATCAGTGCAGTCATTCTTAAAGCGTCCTCGGCGACCGGTTGATCAGCTGCTGGTTACTTCAAGAAATAGTTTGACATCTTGTGAAACATGCTTTATTTGTTTACACGCCGAGAGTTAGGCGAGGAGATCGATACCGCGCTCGAATCAGTCTGTTCACTGTGAGGCTGGAGCCAGCAGCCCCGTTATCTTAGCTTAGCATAACAACTGGAAACGGGGAAAGAGCTAGCCTATTTGTGCCAGGCTAGTTTTTTCCCCTTGCTTCCAGTATTTATGCCAAACTAAGCTAACCATCTCCTGGCTGTACCTTCATATTCAATGGACAGATGCGAGTGTAGTATATTGTAATCTAACTCTTGGCAGGAAATGTCAGAATATTCTTTTAATGACCATCTCTGTTGGCACGCACGTTGTCAACACTAAATCTCAAGGCATCAAAAAGGACCCCTGCACCATCAGGCACTGAATCATCAGCTTATTGGGATTCAAGTTTGGGATTAAGTAAAAGGTCAAGATTGATAAAGTTGGCACCCCCTTGGTACAATTTGGACCAGAAAATTGCAGTAGGCTTTTGGAGCCACAGTGCGTCAGTGCTCAGACTGTGTCACAGGTTTCTCATGTAGGGAGAAAAACCAGTAAGCCCATGAGAAAATGTAGAGCCACGGAATAGTGCACCCCGAGCTGCATCAGACCGGTATGTTCATCATCAGTTCTGCATTTTTTTTTTTCAACAGGTCTTGGCAAAGTGGTTCATCTATAAACACCTTTTGAATAATTGCACCATCATGTGTCTAATCAAGGCACCTAGAGGCTGCTTGGAGTTTGTTACTGTTCCAGCTTGATTTAGGCCAAATTCTTAGATATAAATGAGTATTTTCCCTGAAGTCGCCGAGATCTGTGACCAGCCTCTTTTATAAATCCGTTATCATAATCTGGCAGTCTGTCCTCAGTTGGGTCCTAAAACTAAGATTTATACTGTATTTATGTATGTGTTTGACGAAAAATGTACCTCAGACACGTTCTCCGTTCCTGTTGCACGTTTCTAAATTCAGCTATTTAGTCATGAATGTGCTTATGCTCAGTTTCTTAGTTCATATTTCAGTAAGTAGAACATCAATTTACATTATAAGAGTGGAACACAAATGCTGAATGTGACTGACCACATTCACCCAGTCTTTACATGAGCCACAATCACAGCAAGCCAAAGCACAGCAGATGGAAACCTCTACGCTCCAAGTTCATAGGGGAATCCAAACAGATGGACGCATGAAGTGTGGCACCTGCTTTTGGCACCGCACCTCAACACTCGCAGTGTGATTTAGAGAGAAAAAAAAAATTTCATGGGGATTTATATCTCACAGGGTTTCAAGGCACTGATTAGCCAATGGAAGCTGAGTTTTTAATCAACGTTCTGCATCAGAGACTTGCGCGAACTGAGAGGTTTCTGCAAGTTCAGGCAAGTCGTTCAGCTGCATTGTAATTCAGCTCTTCGACTCCGCTCACCAAAGGTATTTCTGTTTGTTCATTTACATTCATTATTAGGATTTACAGTGTTGTTTCCCCTTTTAGCTAAATTCCTCTTTACAATGTCCACTGAATCGATCGCTTGGTTTTGAAGGGATGGGTTTAAGGGGCTGAGGGAATACATTTGTTACCCGTTGCTACAGTTTATTTACATTTCATGTGGCCACAAAGAAAAACCCAAAACATTTTAAACGACTTAAAAGTGGCTACGGTTTTTAAAAGGCACACCTTTATGCTCCAATCGAATAAACAGAATTAGCACATCCGTTAGGGGCTGATAAGGTTTGTAATCAGCAATGAGTATCTCCAGGTGCTGACATTTCTTGCCTTCAGACAGGATTGTTTTGTTTTTCTTTCTCACAGATTTTAACCGCCATCCCTCCAACCACCCCCTGAACAAAATGACAGTTTTGCATTTGACAGTACTGTGTGTCATAAACATGTTTCTTTTGGATCTCTGCTGTAATTAGCTGAATTACCCATCTCAGCTGTCAAAATCCTGTTTTTTTTCCCCTTTAAGGCCCAAGTCCACCAAAGGAGCTCATTAAGTGTCACGTATTATGTAATTCCCTTTCAACTGACTTTGATTTACAGTGTTGTTTTCTTTGTTTTTGAATCAGCATTTGGACAGCTTGTTATTTAGTGGCTCGTCAAGTGAACACCATGTTATGTAGCAAACACGCCTTAGCATCAGCTTCGTGGTAGTATTTGGGAAAAGACGTGCCGTGTTTCGAATGTCTTTAACTCTCTTTGATGATTATGATGTTTGTGTTGGTCTTTAACCAAGGGCAGATGGCAGTAGGAGGTGGTTGGCAGAGACAATATTCATGATCTGGACAGGAAGAGACGCAGTCCATTTAATAACTGAATGAAGACTCACACCAGTTGCCTGAGAGGATCTGAAAGAACTCCAGATACCTACTTCAAGTTTGAGTGGAGGTCATGGAAAATGATTTCACTCCGCTGTGAAACCCCTTTTGAATTAGTTTTTGGTTCAGTAACATCTGGGAATATCAAGATTTTATGGGGGGGGATGATTGAGTTGCACCTGTTCTGATAAAATGCCCCCATGTTATAAGCTCGTTACTAACTTGACTTCTCCTCTCTCCCGTAGTTTTGTGCTTTCTCGTCTCTCTCCTCTCTCCTCCTGTCTTTTTCTGCAGGTATTTCTGCCCCTGGTGCTAGAGAGTCTGGATCTGTCACTGCAAACCACCTACCGCCCCCAATATCCTGCTCAACACCCACTGCTTCAATTATTATGATTATCATTACTATTATTATATTTAGTTTTATTAGTATTATTATTCACCCTATTATTATAATTATTAGTTTTATTTTAGTCTCATTATTTCTCATTATTATTTCTCTATCAACCCAGCCGGTCGGGGCAGACGGCCACCCACCGTGAGCCAGGTTCTGTTCAAGGTTTCTACCTGTTAAAAGGGAGTTTTTCCTGGCCGGTGTCGTCCGGTGCTGGGGAATGTTGGGTCTCTGGAATATAACATTAAAGAGTACGGTCTAGACCTGCTCTATATGAAAAGTGCCGTGAGATAACCTCTGTTATGATTTGGCGCTATATAAATAAAACTGAATTGAACTGAATTTAATGGTCCTGAGACAATAAATAAATACAAGTAAGTTTGAACGAAGTCAAATACGACACAGTTAAAGGAATAGGTTTTCATTTTGCGTTATTCGCTTCTTTACCTTCTTGCCAAGAGTTAGATGAAAGGATTGATACCATACTCATACCTGTATGATAAAAATGAAGCAACCCCAGGAGTCCTTTAGC
The DNA here is from genome assembly GCF_016859285.1 of Xiphias gladius. Taxonomy (NCBI): domain Eukaryota; kingdom Metazoa; phylum Chordata; class Actinopteri; order Istiophoriformes; family Xiphiidae; genus Xiphias; species Xiphias gladius. The sequence goes on along the minus strand of NC_053408.1, from coordinate 11,046,905 downwards.
TTAGCTTAGCATAAAGACTGGAAACAGGGGAAAATAGCTAGTGGCTTCATCTACAGGTAACAAAATCCACCTACTATTTCTTAGCCAAACAGCGTTTTTCATGGTGTATCGAAACCAAAACTAGAAGTGAATTTCCCTAAAATGTCAAACTCTTCCTTTAACATCTGGGAATATAAGAATTTCATACGGAAAATTATTGCACCTTAGGTTGTACCTGGTGTTCTAAAATGCCTTTATATTTCAAGATGGCATCAAATATAATACAGTTAGTATAAGTATAGGATTATCACTCAGTGTTTACCTTTTATCTTGGACTTTAGCAGTTAAAGGAATAGTCCCTTAACTGGATTGTCAAATACTCCAGTGAAACTTTAGAAGTTTTGCACCAGGGGTGAATCACTGATCAGTCATATTTCAGAAGGCAAACTCTGTGTTTACCAACAGGAACCTCCGTTACTGAAGAGGTCAGGTTGATATCAATTCATCCACTTGGAGCAGTTGAGATATCTACTGATACACATGCAATTTGAAACAATCATTCTTAAAGCCGCTGATTAGCTTCTCCATCTGTGAGCCCACTGCTAATCTGCCCAAACACAAACTTCCTGCCAAGCAAACAATGCTTAATAATGAAATGGGTCTTTGCCAGGAAGCCAATGACGATACTGGCTACACTGCTGTTGTTATTTATTTATTTATCTTTTTTTTTTTCTTCTAAAAGCTGGGTCTCGGTTCACACACATTAATTCAGCCAATCATTTCTAAACAATGTTCATTACCCAACACAGCTGAGCTCCGTTCCATTCAGTTTTTCTGGTCTAATTGAAATGTACCGCTCGGCCCTTCGGGGAGTGCATCATTAGCAGGACAAATCATGCTAATGCATTTTAAAGATGTCCAGCTCAAGGGCTAATTAATATTCCCCGCAAAGAACTGCATATCTCTCCTGTGAGAGCCACTGCATAACAGCGGCTGTCACGATGTTTACGAAAAACCTTATCTATAGGCTTCGAAAGTGAGAAAATGCCGTGATCAAACGGCATACGCGAGAGGTATCTAAGGTCCTGAATGAGTTTGTGTGCAGCTGAGAGTCTAAAAGCCCTGGGCTTAGTTAGATTCTAGATCATGTCAACAGGTTTGACAAAGTAAAAGCAAACATTGATGACCGTAAAAAACGTGACATATCTGACATATCTTAGATGTTTTTAATGTGAAGACCCTTGAGAAATGTTCCAGTGAAACCTACAGTACTATTTAACTTAAAAGAAGACTCAAAGGGACACTCCACCGCTTTGACAAATGATGTTCAGTTTACTCCACCTGACGAGTGCTACTCAGCTTGTAGGAACAGTTGTAATATTGTCTCCTGTGCAGCTTTCTAAAGGGCTGAGAGAAGTCATCTCAGGTCCGAGCTGAGACAACCCCGGGCGACGCCACTGTGACGTCACCCGGGTTGTCTCAGCTCGGACCTGGGACTTCAAGTTTTAAACAGAGAGCCTGCCTTACAAAACTGGAGATGTGGGGTTTCTCGAAAGACGTGGGCATCCAGGGGGCAGTGAAGGGTGCTATCCAGTTGCATTGCGGGAAGTGTGGGATCCAGTGTTTTTTGAGCTTGACCCATGCCCGGGACTAAAAGTCAAGATATCTGCTGGTTCGATTTTGACCGTTTTTGTTGTTTTGTTTTTTGAATCTGTCTCTTATGAGTTCCCCCAATATAGCTGGAGTATCCCTTTAGTTTTAAAATAGTACATTGTTCTGCAGTGTGAAAACCACAATGACATGCAACTTTGTCTATTTGTGCAATACAACTTAAAAAAAAAAAAAAATCTGTCAAGACACATTTGGGCAAAATGCACTTAAAATACTGACATACAACAAATGCATTCATCTAGTAGTGCAATTTAATTTGAACGAGAAGCACTTACAATGCTTTAACATCTTAATTAAGAGAAATACTGATTTTCCGGGAAACCTATATCAAAACCCGACCACAATGCAGTTCAGTGTACCACGTGCGCTCCGGTGCATGTGCACAGTGCTTCAAATGTTGCAGATGTGCCGTATTGGCGAACTTCTGCCTTGAATGATTGCACGACCAAAAAAAAAAAAAAAAAAAAAAAAAACCCATGTAAACACTGAACACGAAACCTCACGAATCCACTGTGCATGAACGTGTATTAAAATCCCGCTTCCTCGCGGCTCGTCTCTCCGCAGAGGCCATTTCGGATTTCCAGTTGCTCTCGGGCAGCTCCCCCGCCAGCCGCGGCAGGGTCGAGCGTCCCGCCGCGTTCGCGCCAGTCCTGCCGAACCAAGTTTTTTTTTACCTCTACGTGTCCCCCGCTGCCTCGACACAAATGTTATTTTGCCTCCTCGCAGCTGAATTGTGAATGAAGCGTGTGTGTGTGTGTGTGTGTGTGTGTGTGTCTGTGTGGGGGGGGGTTCCTCCTCGAGCCTTTTTCGTGATCACCCTCGCTCGGATGTGGGTTCGAGAACCTACATTTCTATGTCGGTAAACTTGAACTCATTAATAGGATGAAATTCCAAATCAAGCCCAAACAGCAATTTTGGCGACGAAGCGTCCTTTTATTTCGCGGGAGTCGACACACCGCCTCGCCACAGCGTCCGAAGCTTGAATGGGGGGCGCGAGGGATCAGGCTCCAATTCCTCACTTCAGCGCCGATCACCGCATACTACGATGTGCACAAATGGCGCGGGACTCGGCCCCCGCGCATACTCGCGTAGTCGTAAAAAGACAGCGCCGGAATAAATGCGTGTCCGTTTTCACGTTAATGTTTAATATAAACAAATACCTGTCGCAGAAATTGCACTTGCCGATTGGCCGTGAGGTAAAAACACCCTGCGGGCACCCTACGACGACAGTGCGGTCAGCCCGCCGACGCAAGATGCCATCGCTCCTGCGCGCCGCGTCCACCACGGCGGCCGCTTTGAAAGAATAACCTCTGACCCGCCGCGACACCCGGGGGGGGGGGGTCAACGTACAACGACAGCCGCCTGCCCTTGGCGGATTCTCCTCCCCTCGGCGCGTAACCGGCCCGCTGATCCAATAAACATCAGACACAGAGGAAAAAGCATCGGGAACGAGACACGGGAGCGGCATCGTGCGCTCTTTGACAGAGGTGTCACTTCACCGAAACCTGCTTTATGGCAAAGGGCATGAAAACCATTATGATACATCAGATCCATCTAACTAGATTTTATTTTTAGGGGTCGATGTTATACTTGGCAAACTGGAAACTGTCTCGGAGGGACTTGCGCATCCCGGAAAGATGATTGGTCCTGATGCCTCTTTTTAAAAAGGTAAGTATGGCTTCCAGATACGTTTCTGGTGACTTCGCCTGTTTTCTTTCTCTGATGAGAAAAAAAAAAAAGAAATAAAATCGACCAACTTAGGCTCTAAGGTACAGCTCTTGAGCAAACCTTCCCTCAATAGAGGCGCAAGCCAAAGGAGTCCGCTCCGGTTGTTGTAGGCCACCCGTCCTTCTCCAGGCCGTTGTAATCCACCTCAGCAACAGTTGACCGTTTTCCCCTCAGAGCTGCGACTCGGAGTGAGACAGCTTTGCGGGCCCCACCAGGCTGCTGTCGCTGTTGTCCAAGCCGGCGCAGTCTGACCACATCCCCAGCGTGCCCAGCTCCAGAGAGGACACGAACCCGCCGGAGCACCGGGACAGGTCGCAAGAGCTGATGTGCAGCCTGCGGTCGGCCTGCCTCGGGCAGCACAGCAGCCTCTTGAACGCCTTCCGAAAGTCTGGGCTCCGGCAGTAAATGACGGGGTTAAACGCCGAGTTCACGTACCCGAGCCAGTTGAGGAACACGAAAAGGTCCTTGTCCACCACCTCCGCGCAGAACACCCGCACGACGTTGACTATGAAGAAGGGCAGCCAGCACAGGGTGAACGTCCCCATGATGATGCCGAGAGTCTTGAGCGCCTTCTGCTCCCTGAGCGCCAGGATTTTAGACGGCCTCTTCTTGCACTTGGAGGTCAGTCCGGTCAAGGTGTTGTGAAACCTGCCCTCGCACTTGTCGATCTTCCTCAGCTGCTTCTTCGCCTCCCTGTACACGCGGGCGTAAACAAATATCATGACCAGCAGAGGAATGTAAAAAGATATGATGGATGAGGAGATGGCATATGCCCTGTTGGTGACAAAGTCGCAGCATTCCGGGTCCTCGTAGCAGGCTGTGTCCACACTGTCCCGGGACCAGTGCATCAGGATGGGCAGGAAGGAGACCAGCGCGGAGATGGCCCAGACTATGCACACCACAGCTTTAGCCCGAGCCTTGGTCAGCAAGCTTTGGTAGCGGAAGGGCGAGGTGATGGCCACGTACCGGTCTATGGCGATAACGCACAGGGTCTCGATGCTGGCGGTGACGCAGAGGACGTCCACGGAGATCCAAAACTCGCAGAAGAAGGAGCCGTAGAGCCACGAGCCGCGTACCTCGAGTGCGGCGCCGAACGGCACCACCAGCAACCCCATGATGAGGTCCGCGCTCGCCAGCGACACGATGAACACGTTGGTGAGCGTCTGCAGCCGCTGCGTCCTGGCTATGGCCACGATGACCAGGATATTCCCGAACACGATGGACAGGACGATCAAGCCCATCACCAGGCTCATCCCCGCCATCCACTGGTCGGAGGTGGCCGCGGGGGAACCCGGCGCGTCCGACGCCTCGCTCCCCGTGCCATTCTGGAAGTTCAGCGGCGAGGGCGCGCCACCGTCCCCCATGACGGGCTGCTGCGCTGTGTGCGGGACCAGGTCGGGCTCATCAACGCAGTGCAAGGCAGCCGGTCCGGTCCGTCTCACGGGCCACGGCTCTAGCCCCGTCGCGCGCCAACTCCATCTGGAGCTCCTCTCTCGCCCTCAGCCTGCGCGAGCTGCTGCACCAGCCGGGACATCCAATCGGGCCGTGACATCACGGCTGCTCACGGCCAATCAGGCAGCTCAGCGGACAAATTGTTCTAACAATGAAGTTGAGGGCGCAAACAACACCTGAACCTAAAAGAAAAAAAAAAAAAAAAAAATCCTTCATTCGGTCTCAGGTTCTTATCAGGTATTGATAAGTTAAAGGCGCACGGATGAATAACCAGGAATTTTTCTGGCAGGCAGCTCCTGAACAAACAGCCAGCGTCTCACCTGGAGGATGTGTGTGACTGGTAGGCTATCTGGGAATAAAAAAAAAGAAAATCTGCCAGTCTCTGCGAACACGAGAAGCCAAATATGGACGTCCAAGAGCCACCCCGTTACATGACGATCTGCAGGGAGTTCCCTGTTTTCATCCCTTGCCATCACAAGCAACGTTTATTTTTCCACTTGTCCCGTTTCATATTTTTATCACTAAGAATACATTCCAGGGCCGCTGGGTCAGGCCCAGCCGCGGATCCCGCGTTACACGAAGCCTCTTGTCTCCAGTCATGGGGTCGAGAGAGCTATAACACAGGGTTTGACCCGCGACCAAACTGTAGGCACCGGTACAGAGACAAAGCCCTCAGCTCAGCGCTTCACGTAAAGCGCGAATTCTGAGGATTTGTTATCTACGGGGATTAAAAAATAAAAAATAAAAAACGGGATCGGCGGTGCCTGTGCTTTGAACCGCCTCGCGTCAGGATGTCAGCAGGACACCGAGGCTGCGGAGCATCAGAGCGCGGACAGATCTCGTACGCAGCCCCGTTCAGACAAAAACAAAAAAGCCAGGTTACACAAGAAAGGCGGAGCTGCGAGACAAACTTATAACAGTGGAGACAGAGGTGTCACGGGAAGGTGTAATGCAGAGACTGACAAGATGGACCCCCCCCAAAAAAACAATCGATTCTACCAATATGACCTCCTTAGGGAACAACACGACATCTGAATAAAGGCAGTTTCGTTCGTTCAAACATTCATTTTCACAGAATAAGGAAAAAATATTTTGAGTTTCGGAAAACCTTTCCGATTCCACGGTTGAAAGGCACCACTGTGAAAAATGAAGACGGGGCCAGGCATTCTCAAGGATTCTGACGACCCAGCGCCAGAGGTCGTGACACGACCTGACCCGACCAAACAAGGCCCATCGCAGAGCTGGGTCCGTGGCCTACATCAGGCCCCTCGGAGCGGCCCACATGCTGGGGGGGGGCTCCTCACACCGAAGGAGACAGGAGGAGGCTGAGAGAATGGCTCTGCACCCAATTTCTAAGGGGTGTCCCGGGGGGGGGGGGTCAGCTCGACGCATGCGCTGTGTTTCCACAACAGGTCGCTTATCCATGCAGGTTGCATTATGCACTTGGGAGATGCAGCCTGTAACGACAGTTTCAGCCAGAATGCGGCTTCATTGCAGCAGGTGAGGGGTTCTGGTTTCCCCCGATTTTCTCACCTGTGCGCGAATCTAAGTTTAAAGTCAACAAAAGTTAACAAAATATGAAAACAAAAAATGTAAATTTTATGATTTGACCATGTTTTACTCACACTGAAGTAGAGTGCGCAGTGCATGGGGCATAGAAAAATAGCATGCATCCTAATATGCAAAACTCAAAAAAAGAAAGAAGGAAAATCAGGAATATGTACCTAAATAGCAAAGTCATGCTTTTTTAAGGAATTTGAAACCCTTTCATAGTCATTTTTATGTTAACATGGCAAATGAATTTATTAAGTAAAGGACACAGAAAGGCAGGCACCATACAGTGGTATTGACCCAAACACAACCCCACTTTACTGTGCTTTAGGTTACCATTCTCATACACGTGATGGGTATTTCAGAGGCTGATTCAAGTATTTGGAAGTTCAATGTATTTAGAAGATAAAAGTGAAAAGTCTGCACACTTCAACTCATGCAGAAGACTGTCCAGGACGGAGCCCTTTCTTAGCATACTAGTCGTCAGACACCGGGCAGTGCGCACGAAGGTGTCGTTAGAACGTTGGCATTGGACTGGTCAGTCGACAGGTTGCAGCTTCCATAATAACCGGCGGCAACTGGAAAACCAACTTGAGATTCGTAACAGCAGCGCAAGGAAATAAGCAATCAATGCAAAGTTTGCCTGTGAATGTTCACCAAAAAAACAAGTCAAGGAAAACATTCTCATTCAGAGTATACCATGGGAGGATTTGCACTAATTACCTCAGGTTTTTCTAAATTCCTGGCTACGGCCATGTTTACGTCTAGTGCCTCCTACTCATGTAGTTTGCAGTTTTGGTCTTAATGTGCCCCCGTTTTCAGAAATCCTCTATCCTCCTGTGAGATCCCTGCTCCAGAGGAGCATGGGCAGACGTGTCGCTGCTGAATATTTAAAGTGTAATTTTAAGGGCTGTGAGCAGGGCAGCATGCTGAGTGCATGAACGGGGAAGTAAAAAAAATAAAAATAAAAAAGTTTTATCTTGCAATTTGGGTGAACTGATCGTTTAGGATGTTGAACAAATTCTACCTCAGACACATCGCCCTTGAACTCTTAAGTTTTCTCAACTTTGCTGGTGTCTCTTCAAAGGCTATATTTATGGCATTTAAACCTCTTTGCTGTAATTCAACTTTCAGTATCTTTTGTATATTTGCTCCCTCACCTTCACAAAAATAAGCTCTCTCGACCACTGCACAGTGGCTGCCTCCTACATGTCTCCATGCAAGCTTTCCATGCCCGAATGAAAGGAAGTAGAGCACGTTCGACTTGACTTTGCAGCTTGACCTCCGACATCAAGTTTAATTTAAAGTGTGGTCTTCTTGTTTCTTGGCCTTGAGCTTTTCAGTAGAGGGGAGAATGGAGGTGCGCGGCAAAGACGGACAAACTGGTATGACGTGTTCAGATGAAGCGGGATAACATTTTCAATAGCTCTATTCATCATAAAACCTCTCTCTCCTGCTTTTTGAGTTAACATTCCTCCCGTGCTGTCACACAGACTCGAAATATGGAAATAATATTTTATCTCTTACGATGATATGATCTTAATGGAGCCCATTCAGCCAGAATATAGAGTGAATAAATGTTCCTGCGATTAAAACCATGTAAAAACCGTCCTCCTCCACTAAAACTCCATGTGGTTTAAACGTTTAGCCAAACACCCGGCCAACATCTTTCCCCTAAGCCCAGTCACAATTAAATCAGGCATCTTATGTTTACGCCACAATGAACAATCATTTTAGATAGGTCGGTAACAATTAACCAGTGTCAGCTTCATGCATCATATGAGTGTCATAGGAGAAGCAGGGTTTACATGCCCCTGAGAAAGCCTTTTTTGTGCTGCTGAAAGGAGCTGTGTGCTCATGGAGGCTCTTATCTAATCACTCAGATTCAAAATCCTCCTGGCTTACTTGAGGGATTTGCCTACTTTTAAATTAATGTTCATTTTAATGTGTTATATCACTATATAGGCCATCGCTTGGCAGCCAAAGGGAGGAGGTGCCACTGCCAAGCTCCTGATGACACCCCCGACTTGTGGCCGTGAAAACCTTTAGCGTTTAATGCTTGTAAAAGGTGTCGGTATACTCCCCGGTGATGTTTCTAGTGTGGCCCGAGTTAATTGAGGCTGTGTTTATGTGAGTGAGTGTGTGTGTGCGCGGCCTCCGGCAGCGAAGACAGCAGCCGGCATCACGTGGGGTTAACGATGCTGTTAGGGGTGACGCTGAGGGGGATGGACGGGTAACACGGCAGGCAATGATACAAACGCGGGGGCAGAGAGGAGGTGGTGGAGGGAGAGTGATAACTCTTCTCCTGTGTCCCCTCTTCTTCGTTATGCTTTTTTAAGTAATTATCCGTTACTTAATTCATCCTCTCATACTTAATGTTAAGCGTTTTTCATGTGTTTAAAGACAGATTGATCATTAATCCACAGGATTTTATACAAGCTTGCATAACTTTCCAGATGCACAGTTAACCCCTTAACTTGGACTCCTCACAATCGAGGGGCCTTAATGATGAGTTTGAATTATGTTGAGCTGTAATTTATGCCTGCATTGATAGATTTAATTCTTTGATGTTCTGCAGTGACTTCCTTGGTCGACAATGGCTGGTGCTGTAATGTACGATGGTTTGGCCTCAATCTTTTTCGAGGTCATTCTGCTGTGTCTCGTGGCATTTATTTAACCCAATTTGTTATACTTTACTGTTGTATGTGTACACTAAAACTATATTTCTATTATGTTTTTTTTGCGCATGCGTGTATATGTAAGAAAAAACGTGCTCGTTTTCAGATAATGCTTTGTATCCCTCTTGAAGGATAAGTCTGGTGATATTCTATATTTTTGTTGTTGTCAAAAAATCCCCAGGATAAGACTAAATGAGCCACACCTTTTCACTAGGTGACATGTTCTCTGATTAAAATAAAGATGGCCCTTTTAGTTTATCTTTCACCAGTCACACGTAGACCATGCTGTTGCTGTAAGTACCCATTAGTGCACCAAATTCACAGCCGAAAAATAGACTCCAACAAATGCACTATTTACTCCTGTTTAAGTAACATTTGCTTAAAACCAGTGTCCCGCTGCTTTAGAAAATAATTATATAAAATGGCTTTTTAAAATAAATGAAACTATATATTTGTGAACTGTTTTTAACTACATTAAAACCACCTAGCTAACATTGTTTAGGTCCCCTTCCCCCTCCCAAAAAAGCTGGGACCTGTAGAGGCATGGATTCCACGAGACCTGTGAAGGTGTCCTCTGGTATCTGGCACCAAGATGTTAACAGCAAATCCTTTAAGTCCTGTAAGTTACGAGGTGGGGCCTCCATGGATCAGAATTGTTTTTCCAGCACACCCCACAGATGCTCGATGGGATTGAGATCTGCGGAATTTGGAGGCCAAGGCAACACCTTGAACTCTTTGTCATATTCCTGAACAATTTTTGCAGTGTGGCAGGGTGCATTATCCTGCTGAGAGAGGCCACTGCCAGCAGGGAATACAGGGCCATGAAGCGGTGCACTTCATCTGCAACAATGTTTGGGTAGGTGGTACGTGACAAAGAAACATCCACATGAATGCCGGCACCCAAGGTTTCCCAGCATGATTTTAAGACTCTTTCTACTGAGACTCTCCTCTGACTTCTTGGGATAAGGTTTGTTTGTCTCCTATATTGTAACTTACAATATATCTCACTTTAACCCCGTTTTGTGTGTTTAATTGTGTTCAGAGTCTTCTTTTGTGGAAAATCTTCCACAACACTCTGTCGCCGGTTCACCCGTTGTCCTTCCTTGGACCACTTTTGGTAGGTACTGATCACTGCATACCAGGAACACCCCACGAGACCTGCCACTCTGGAGATGCCCTGACGCAGTCGTCTAGCAATAACAATTTGGCCCTTGTCAAAGTCGCTCAGATCCTTACGCTTGCCCATTTTTCCTGCTTTCAACACCTATACCTCAAGAACTGACAGGTCACTTGCTGCCTAATATTGTATATCCCACCCCTTGACAGGTGCCATTGTAAAAATATAATCAATGTTTTCCACTTCAGCTGTCAGTGCTTTTTAATGTTGGGGCTGATCGGTGTACGTCTTCAGTAGAAAGGAATGGGCTTGGGCTCAGTGTAACAGGGAGGTGACGCCAGAAAGTATTAAGAGATGGACTAACGCATTGCTGGTTTCGGTCTTTTCATGGGATTTGTTGACAATAAGAAATATATATAGGACAGCGCTAGCCTTATCTTTTAAGTGTATTGCGCCATAAAAAAAGTGTATTGTCCTCCATCATCTCAGGTGTGTTGACTGATAAATGATGATGTGGGAAACTATTTGTTCTGTGTGTATTTGTGATATTTTATGTGCTGCCAAAGGTCTCTTTGACCAAAATCTAAGACAATAAATTGGGTGTTTGCAATGGAGACATTTACTCTTTTTTTTTTTTTTTTTTTTGGCTTTAGCACCTTTTTGAATTGTGGTAGTATGTGCTTACTCTTGAAAATTTTAATAAGCACTACTAAAAAACCTGACCCAGCTCTTTTCCTTTTCTATCATTGTGTTTTGGCTTTTCGAGTTGGGGCACTGGCTTACAGTTAATCCATTTTGTAATTTAAATTTAAGCCAAACGTTGCTACATACTGTTATGTTTGTGATACCTCCCAGCATGAATGTGACAGGTGATCTAAAAAAACAAAACAAAAAAAACAATAACATGTGACTACGCTTAGATTGAGAGGCCCATGTGAGTCTGCTTTTCTGGCTTATGTAAGGTGCTTGTTTGTAAGTTTGTTTACGACCAAAACAAGCTAAAGTGGTCATTACTTCAATACTGATCTGCAAAAATGAGGGCAATGTGCTGCTACTGGTAAAATGAATGAGACAAATGGGAGGAATTTACTGCACGATGTGAACAGGAAGTCTGTGATCTGAGGTCAGCTCACATATAACCTGGCACTGTGACAAATTTGTGACGGAGCAAACTCCTTAGTGAAGCTTTTGATAATATCTCACACAGAGGCGCTGCATCTTTCGATTTATTAATGTATTAATTGTAGTTATGCTAAGTGACCTGCTCGCAAATGCTGGAAATATGTAGAGAAGAATAGGACAAGAATTTTAAAGAATGGCAACCACTCAGTTAAGCTCTTTGTATGAAATCTTACCTTCTTCTCATTGCACACAAACAAACCACCAGACTGCATAAAAATGTTTTATTCGTTTTTTTTTTTTTCTTGCTTTGCTGCATCTTAAAGTGCAGCATTGAGAAGCAGACGTATTAACAACGTACCCGTCAAGACAAAGGCATGGCAAAATGTGCCTGAAAAGGTGGTACAGTGAGAAGAAATCAAGTGAGAGTTGGTAAACACTATCAGGAACTTAATGCCCACCAGCAGCCACTCAAGCTCATTACTGTTCATTAAAAAAAGCCAGAGGGCTCACAGAGTCGCGAGAACACACTGGCAAAACATTTGCAGTTCATTTGAAATAAATAACTTGTGGAAATAAATCACATCTCCCATTACAGAAATGCTGTTATTGCATCTGATCGCCCAGAGTGTCATCAGTTCACACCATTCATACAGTAACACCCCTTATACAATGCATGTCGGCCAACTGATCCAAGCCAAATAAAAAACAGTCTGACAAGCACAATTACGTTATGAGACACGATGACAGCGATGATAATCAAAACACTCTCCGGCCCATTTCCGACAACAGCTCATAAGTTTGGAAGGGAAAGGAAGGGAAAATGACAATAACAACTTTCACATCATCATATTATATTACACAGACAAAATACACAAGGTATTACACAGTGTCTCCTCATTAGAGCATCTCTTTCATATTATGTTCCCTTTGTGAAGTATAGAAGAAGTATATAAATGCTTGATAGAGAGATTTTAATGCAACTTTGCTTCCTTAATACAATATCCCACTGTGTGCATGGCAAGCAGTAGTCACTCAGTGTCATCAGTTCACAAGAGGTCGCTTCCCCCTTATTGAAAACAGGCACTTTATTCATTACTTACGTAACAGCAATTTTCTAGGATCTAAATCAAAAGGGCTCTTTGTGTCATGAATAATGATAATCAGAAGAATAATCAGTCATACAGAGAGTGGATACACAGAACAACACTTTAAGCTATGAGTGTAACCTTTAAGGGACTGTGAACTTTCTGAAAAACTTGGGACTACTCAGACTGTGGTGACACTTGTAGACAAATATTTATGAAAGCCTGATTAGTGTGCTTGAAGGCACCGTCGAAGCTAATCGTCAAACTAAAGCAACCACACACACATATACATGGAAATATATTATTCAAAAAAGTACAAAGTAAAATTGTGTATTAATACTTTGTTGCTAGGCATCTAATATATTAAAGATAATAAAAAATGTGAGTCTCTGCATAGACAACTTCGCATAAACCTTTCATAAAGTTTTATTTTTGTCCTTTTCCACTTACGACTTCTTTCCCTAGACTGAGATTAAAGGAAAGGTTTCCCTCTTGGGATTTCAATATCATATTTGCGAGAAACTGTCGTAACTTGATATTAGCATTCAAAAGCAATGCTTGTGCGAGCAAAGGAAGAATAAAAACTTCTTTCTCCGAGTCTGAATCAAATTTCAGCTCCAATAAAATGTCTCTTTTTTAATTCCTACTATGTAATTACTCATGGGACTAAATGAGAAAGTTCTGTTCATTTTTGTGAGAAATGGTTTGAACACAACCAGGAGGCTTCCACTAATTTTGTGTCTTATCTTTGAAATTCAAATCCATTTGGCGGTTCAGGTGAAAATGTGAGGTTTATCAGAGGCTTTGGCTTTTCCCTCTGTTTTTTCGATATCTGAAAGTGCTTTAAATCCTCCACAACGTCGTTAAATGACAGAAAGTCTATTTGTCTATCCATCACTGACACCATCATCACCACTTTCCAATTAGATAATCATAATATCTTAGTTTCTCATTAAATCTACAGAGATGCTTTTATTTTCAGTATACATTTAGTGTGTCGGATAGAGGATGCCTTTAAGATGAAATTTTTCATCTATAAAACATTAATTTCTAGTGGAGACACACTTCGCCAGCACAGGCAGTCTTAAGGAATTTCGTGCATAAATATGCTATTATACAGATGTTTAGGCTGCAGTTGTGTCTGCTGTACAGCCCTATTAAGATGCCTGGGGATGTATCTATATGCATTCCTATAAATAATTGACACGCACTGTCAAGAACATTACAGCACTGATGCATTATGTTTCGTAAAAAGGGCCTCTGAGTAGTTTGAAATTAAGTTCTCCTGAAAATCACGTTTGTATGAAATGCATTTCTGTCAAAAGTGACAACTCTGTCGGAAACAAAACACGAGACTGAGTCAGCTAGCATCGAAAGTTTAACTGCCGTCGCAACAATTCAGGAAGCGTGGATTCATAGGCTTGTTTTGACTACGACAAGTAAGTGGTTTTAGAAGGCATGAGTCAACGCCACAGTGACCTCTGCCTCTCCAGGACTGGCACTTATTTGAAGCGGCTGAGTGAAGGAGGCCGCTTTCATCATACAGGCTTTACCTGCTTCCATACAGTAGTACACCCATACACCCAAAGTGAGGCTTGGATTGCCGTTTGAGTCCTTCGCAACAGTGGGAAGTTTGGTTGAGATGCAGAGGGCCCTCGACAGATCCAAAATGTCACCGGTAACCAGCTTACTGTCTAGCAGCCACTCGTTACCTGTGAGAAACAGGAAACAGACTTTTGTCGTCTTAATGCTGTCAAAGGGACAGAAATCAATACTCCGATATTATCTGGGTAATAGAAGAACAAATAAATGTCTGGCGCAAAAAACGATGATAAATAATACTAATGTTCTTGAAAGGAGGTGATTCACAAAGACCACTCCTCATTTTGGACCCAGTTCATTCACAAAGTGTCATATTCCAAAAGTGCAGATGTGTCTGTATGAAAATGTCTGTCTGACACCTAAATTAATCGTTGAGCGTGCCAAGGTGCACCCTGTGTACTAGATTGGCTCGAGCCCTGAGCATTACACAGCACTCCTAAATGGAGTGTGCTAAAGTATTACCCCAAACCCACATAACTCCACTGAATCAGATGAAGTGAGAGCGAGGACATGGATTTTCTGAAAGGCAGGAGATATTTTTAGAAACAAATGCTCCTCTAAAGAGACGTGAATACGGAAAGATAAATCAAAGTCGAAAAGAAAAGACTAGAACATCAACTGTGAGAAAATATTATTATGCCAGAGAGACTGTCAAATCCATGCCAGCAGTGATTAATGAAGCTGATGGCTAACGTGAGGTCCCAGGGAAGCCATTTCTAAAAAGCCCCTAAAAAACAATTTAGATCTGGCGTGCGCTTCTAACTTGATCCATTAAAATTCCTGCCTCTGCTCTGATCTGATCAGCATAAGTCTAGACTGGGTATGATCAGAGAGTGGAGGATCACGTAACATAGCCTGGTAGCTAATTATGTGAACCAAGGCATGTCGTCTTATCGAAAAGTTCTAAAAATAGCCTGCTGATATCACCGACTGCATGCTGCATCGCTCAGAATGATGGAAACACTTTTGTTCCAAACCTAATGAACGTGCCATCAACCGTCACTAACGTGATATCTTAAATCACTTCACACTTGATCCTAGGGTCAGACTGCTGTAGATTACGATTGAGAATACTAATCAAAGCCTATATACAGTATGTAGCCGTAAAAATCATATATGAAATCATCCATGCCATGTATAACCTCACTGGTGCTTTAAAAGAGTCTCTGACTGATCTATTTCTCCATCCCTCAGCTGAGAACTATTAATCCCAGGTGTGGGCTGGGAGAGTGAGGATCTGCTTGTTGTACAGTGAGAATGATATGAAGGTTAAGCATCATTCACTTCCATTATTTTTTTTTTGACAGAATCATGGATCGCGGACCAAAATAAACCTTAGTAGGAGAGGTTGAGAGGCTCAAATCCAGAATAGGGTCATTTTAAATGTAGAGAACCAGTTTGGGTCACAACTCTGACTCTGGCGAAACTCACAGGTAGAAATAACTTCAACAAGGCAGGCAATTGAGGAATTTTTTTTTTTTTTGCTTTTGAAACTTAATGAAAACAACAGTAATATGGTTTAATCATTCCTTGCTCAGCTTGAGTTTGGGCAACTGGAGAGAAAAATGCACTTCTACAAGCGCAGCCAATTTCTGAAGTGTGGAGATGAGATTAGTGTACTTTCACTCAAACTTCCTGACTGTCCTCTTGCTTAAAATCCCTCCGCTTCTCCTCAATGAACCTGTAACACCAGGGCTAAGCTTTGCATTGCAATACCAAAACAACGGTCTCCTTTATTTCCCTGCTTTCTAAATGGATAGCCTCCGTGTTTTAGCATGAAGTCATGTATGTAGCCAGGAAATACACACCTTCTTTTCTCGTTTCAGAATGAGTCAGCTGGTAGTTTTCAAGCAACTCATGGAGCTAATGATTTTATAGAATATGCTGAGACACTTGTTGGTTCAGCTGGCAAAATTGACAGTCTCCGGCCAGTATTGAGAAGAATTGTGTGAAAATCAAATGCCCATTATTTCAAGAATTAGTCCAAAGTTCAAATATTTAACCTGCCACTCATAAAATTGGAAACTGCATATGTGCATTGCGACAACGGAAAACTTAACAGATTTAGCAGTGACAGGGTGAGGCTTACTTAACGGTCAAGATGCCTTTCATGGGTAAGAAGTCAAATGTGCTGCTAGGATAAATCTGAAGAAAACAATTACAAGCATGAGATCTGTAACAATGATTGAACTTTGTCTCACCCTCAGCTGAGAGAACCCAGCAGCTGGGGGCCTCTTCGGTGAGTTTGGTTCCTTCTGGAAGGGACAGGGTGAGTGACAGGATTAGAGTCTGGCCCAAAGACACTGCTACTGGTGGCATTACTTTCCTGGCAGCTGATTTAGGCAGCGTGGGGGCTTTGGCAGGAGCCAAAGGTTTTGCTGGTACTGAGTCTGTGCAGTCCGTGGATATGGGGAACTGGAAAGGAGAGAAATTTTCATGTTTGGATTAAAGAGGATCAAGGAGAAAGCTACTGACACTTACCATGTCCTTTCTTTGTAACCTTTTATCCAAACTCTTCTAGTACAAAAGCTTTTAGGATAGATTAATTACATACAAGTGGACAAAATGTTAAGTACTTTCTCAAGGTTGGAAGTGGATGTGTGTGTGCGTTTGTACTTTTCTCACTAACGCACACACACACACACGGGTCTTACCAGTGAGACAGTCTTGGAGTCCAGGTCCAGCCTTTTGACTTGGTGGTTGTTGGTATCTGCCACGTAAAGAAGCTTCCCGTTGTTGCCAACACAGATTCCTCCAGGTTCATTGAAACATGATCTGTTAAATTCAGGGCCCAGATAATCTCCAGCCTCTCCTGTCCCTGCTAATGTGCTACACTGCTTTGTCCTCGGATCCACCACCTTGATCTGAATCACGCAGGCAAATGGACACAATTGAACGAACAAAAAACAAAACCAGGTTTATTTTAAAAAAAAAGGTAAACTCCTGTACGTTCCATGTATGGTATTAGCTCTAAAAGACAGACAAGCTTTTAGTAGCCATTCAACAGCTTAAAGGAACCCCTTACAGAAGCATCAAATGTGAGTACAATGCAGCTTTGAACTACAGCCTTGTGACAGGCAACAGTTACCTTGTGGTTGTAGGAGTCGGCCACATAGAGCAGGCTTTGTTCAGGAGCCCAGGAGACACCGAGAGGATGCTGCAGCTTGGCGTCCACCCCTTTACCGTCTACATCCCCGTAAGCAAAGAGGTTCTGTTTCAAAGAAGATAAAACATTCAGACGAGATCAAATGAGGATATAAAAATTTCCAAATGCCCAAACTGCAACATGTGACCCGTGTTTAAGCTCAACGTGAGTCGAAGAACAGAATATAAAATCTAAATTTGTGAACCGCCTCTAACTAAATCTAAAGCTTGTTAATTTTTGAGTCTTTTTAACCAGCAAAATAAAAGGACTTCTGAAAATACAATCTGAAGCCTTTTCTATACACTACCAACAATCAGTTTCTACAGAATAATACTTGAAATAAAAACATGAAAGCGAAATTGCCTTCATGATCTTAGGTGTTTCTGAATAATTCATACAAGAAGAGTAAAACACAAAATATAATGCCACATTTGTAAGAAACACCGGAAAGATGACAATACCTTTAGATAGCAATAGCTACTGTGCCAAAAATAGTTGGATGAGTCATTCATGAGAAGTTTTTTAGAGAAGTACAACAACATTAATGATGAATTTCATATTACAAAAGGGATTTTTTTTCTAATTATGTGGAAGAAATTGTTTATAAAAGACAATTCCTCATGGTTTTTCTGAAAGTGAAAATAAGCAAATTAAGTGAAAACAGTTTTTAGTGCTGCAGATGGTTCCCTGGCAACATGATCCCACACAGACAAATTACTATTACAGTCAATCAACAGTCAATTAGTGAGAAATTGGGAAGAACTGAAATAAATAGCTTTTACCTCTGTTTCGCTCAGGTCAATAAACAAAACAATGAGATAACAATCTTATAAAATAGTTTCGTGATTCTCTACAGCCCACTGACTCTCCACAGCTGCAGCGCTCACTCAACCATGGCGGCTAAACAAGAAACAAATCTTTGGGAAAAATCTGTTGCTGCACCAATAGAGTTTGTGCCAAACACCAGTTTACATGTGCCCAGATGTTCCCCTTCACTGAAGGAGTGTGCCCTCGGTTTCTGATGGCGATGCAGCAGAAGTGTAAAACCTCTCCATGGTGCAAAGGAAGTGCTCAAACTAAGGCTGAAGAATGGAAAAAATGCATTTGGTGGAAGTGCGGAAACAAAGTGCATAGCCTGTACAAAGATAGCTATGGTTCCTGACTTATTAACTCTGAGCTTTACATTGGAAAAATACAGGCATTTTAAAAGCTTAGGGTTTAACACAAACTCAAAAAAAAGTCAAAGGGCTTACAGGAATACTTTGACATTTTGGGAAATATTCCTATTTGCTTTCTTCCCGAAAGTTAGATGAGGAGATCACAACCACTCTCATGACTGCACGATAATTATGTAGCTAGTTAACTTAGCTTAGCATAAAGACTGGAAACGGGGGGGGGGGGGGGGGGGCAGTAAGCCTGGCTCTGTCTGAAGGTAACAAAATCCACCTACCAGCCTCTCTAAAGCTCACTCATTAACATCTGAGTGAGCATCTGAACATTTGTTCAGTCCATACAATAACCGAGGTGTAAAAGCAAAAATTTGTGGAGTCTCTGCTGGTTGCCTGGCAATTCCGGGAAGTCACCGTGCCCAGCCAAGAAACTGTCCAGCACCCAACCGCCTGTAAAACCACAACTTGTACTTATGACTCTTGTTTTCGTATGACTTACACATATAAGATATAATATGGTAATTAATGAACTTTAGAGGTGCTAACAGGGGGATTTTGTTACCTCAGCCAGAGCCGGGTTAACTGTTTCCCCAGGTTTCCACTCCATGTGCCAAGCTCACCCATTGCTGGCTGTAGCTTCATGTTTAGTGTACAGATATGAAAGTGGTATCAATCTTCTCATCCGAATCTCGGTGAGAAAAAGGAACTGGTGTATTTCCCGAAATGTCAACCGATTCTGTTAAATACTGAGAGCACTGTATTGTACAATAGATAGAGCTCAGCTGATGCAAATGAGTCCTCTAAACAAATTATATAATCTTTTGAAGTATTTCAAGACACTGAAAATCAATGTGGAGAGGTTGTTAAGGATAGATAGTTTGACATTAAGATTCCAGACATATTATGAATTACAATAAATAAGTTAACAAAAATGTGAACAGAAAATGTTCAAGGAGCTGGGGACTGATTAAGTAATGGCCAGATACAACATGTGCTAATGCAAATATAGTGCCGTTAAAAGTGCAGATATAAGAGTGTCACCTTACTTGTAACAGCTTTAATCCTGTTTAAGGTTTTATGTTTTATTGTCTCAGTTAAATCGCTAAAATGTCTACAGGCAGTAGACCATACAATGCATTAATGGTTTTTGCTGGCTCACTGCCATGTTGAATAAACTGTATATGACTCTCCAGTTAATTACTCCCAATTCTCATGGGTGACTACAAGCTTTAGAGCTCTTGGGAGTTTCCAAAAATACACCAGAGTGGCAGGAAAAAAAAAAAAAAAAAAACTACAACAGAGCTGCTGTGAGGACATAAAAGTACTAACTAAAATTGTTTTTCAGGCCTTGCTTCAGCAAACAAACGAGAGGTTGTGTTTAGTTATGGCTTTTTTTGAAATCTGTATTTTCTATCTTCTAGAGGAATGCTGATTGTCTAGGACTTATCCAAAGTAGTGCGCAGGTGTTATCTGTGGCTGGAAATGTGGTAGATTAATGTACAGGTTTTACATTGTGTGTTTTCTGATTATGGATGGTGGCAGAGCAAGGTACAGAACATATTATCATTGAAAGTACTGCACGAGAGGTTATTAAGTTCTTGCGGTTTGCTTTTAATTTCCACCACCTTCTGTTCATTCTGCTGTTCACTGTATTGTTTTTAATATTAATAACACTAAAATGGACAAATAATACCCCGATATGTACTAGGTATGAGAGAATGGACCTTAAATTAACCAAAATTGAAACTCCCTTAAAGCCCCTTGGGATTATCTTCGTGCTTATTCTCTGTGGCTGGTTTTTTAAAAATATAAACCACCTGATGTAAAGATATAAACGACAGAAGAAGAAAGAAAAAGTAGTAAATACTATTTAAAAAATACATCCATCCAGTTATAAATCCATCCACTACCTAGTCATCCATCCATCAACCTGCTGTACACCCACCAGTGGGTCTCTCTCTCCCCCAACCAGCAGCTTGACACCTCCGTCCTTCAGCGCGAGCGTGCGGATGGTGCTGCTCTCACTATCGGCCAAATACAGGCAGCTCCAGGGCTCCTCTGGGGCTAAAGCCAGGCCTGAAGGCTGAGCAAAGCCAGCCTTGTGGGGGTAGGCGTTGTTTCGGTTCTCCTCGCTGCCACTGCCTGCCCATCGCACGCACGTTCCAGCCTTGGACTCACTGTTTAGGTTGTAAAATAGAAGATAATGACAAAACACTGAAATACATTGCTGAATATGTACAGTTCAAATAAATGGGTAATATTAATTTTTATTTATCATAGACATGGTTTCTTTGATGATGCTAAACTTTGATTTCTTCTTAAGATGGAGATCCCCTTGGCTGGAAGTGGTTAACGTGGACATACTGTATTATTAGATCATTTTCGTCATTGATTTGCTGTGATATTGCTAGCCACACACAGATAAAACACGTTGTGAGGGGGGTTTGGCAGATGTCTTTATTTCCTTTTAATTCTTTTTGTTCTTGGCATTAAAGGGTTCCTGTTGCCTGGTGGCCATGGTGGTCATGTACCAGTCTCTCACCTTCCTTTAGGCAGATTCCCATCTGCTAGGAACAGAGCCCAGATCTGGTGGGTCCCTGCCATGGCTATCCACAGCACGTTATCTTCCACACCCCCTACACATGCAAGTGAAACGCACATACATCAACACACAATAAAACACAGGGTGAGTTTAGAATCAGGAGACCTGTGTCACTGCTTTTGACCGTCGACTAGTTAGGCTCAATCATCCAGAAGTTGCTGATATTTATCCTAAGGATAAAATGTTCTTTCAGGTGTTTGGGAAGTTTACTGAGAGAAAGCATTATGATTTTCTTACGACTGAAAGAAACCTCAAAAGTAAAAATTTGTTCATAATTTTTTACTCAGTTCCAAAGAAATATCTATGCAGATCTGATTTTTTTAAAATCTGTTTGGTGAAGGCTGAGAGGCAGAAATAAGTCAGAGATGCAGCTATGCAGGTTTAAATGAATTCAGCCTGTCTGACAAAGCCCATATGCCACCTCAGATCCACTTAGCAGAGAAAAAGCTGCCATCATGATGGATTCAAAACCCTTACAGACACACAGTATCCCAAGCTGTACTTTTTAATGCAGTGCACATCTCAGCCCGTCTTGATCACACCTGCTGGACTGTCAGGAACTCTTGACATCTCTGGCACCTGACTCAACGCATCAGTGACACGGTAGTTCTTCATAGTTCAAAAGGCGTAGGGTCCTCCTTGATTTGGTGAACTTAATTAGTCATACACATGGTGAATAATCATGAAAATGCAATGAGTGTTTGGATGTACTCTCAAAGGACAATGTTGGTGGAGTTAAAGGTGTGATAACACATCCGCAGACAATGTGGTGATGTTTCAAAGCAGCAGGCTGTGTCATCCATCAGCCTGTGCAGAAAATGCGACACTGACTCATTACCTCATGCTTCCAGGCTGGGTGCAATTGCTAAATAATGGTGCTAATGGCCAAAAAATGATTTATCACATGCCTGTGATCAGTCATTCAATCACAGTACCGCTAAAATAAAAACACTACTGTAAGCGTTGATGAGTACGGTACTCGCCACAGGCAGAATAAACAACTCTGTCCAACCTTCATCTTTTGTTTGCTTTAAGTAGGTACACAATATCACGAGGACAGTCCGACACGTGCTTCATTTTTCCTTCAAATACAACAGCTGGCTCTCACAACATCTCAGACTTGAAGAAGCAACCGTAAACAATGTTAACCTGATGCAAGAAAGCTGTAAGAAAAACACATGACATAATAATTTAAAATAAATGTTTTTTGAAATCTATTATCATTTTAAGAACTATATTTTGACATAGTTCTTGAAGGGAAAAAAATAAGCAATTCGGGGGTGTTTATTGCTAATCAAGTCATTACTTGGTACATTTTAAAACTGCATTTGGAAAAAAAACCTTAACTCACCGATAAAGAGTGAAACAAAGAAAGCAAGAAATTAATACAAATTTTGGGCTAATTAAACAACAACACACAGTACCGTCTGAAAGGTGTATATATGAGTGTGTCTGAGGGATCTGCTGGTACAGGATCTCTGTATATGACAACCACGAATGCTCACACATAACAAGGCTCGATGGCAACATTTTGACCTGAAAATGACTCAGTAGAAGAGGAATTTGTTAAAGATGCTTACTGAGTCTCCCCCATAAATTAGGTCCCACCAATTAAAAGGTATCTTCCCATACCATGAGTACTCCATTCAATTGTCTATACATTATGTGTGATTTGTGCACTGTTACCTATTCTATTCACTATCAGGTTCAGGAATATTGTCTGAAAAATGAAGGACTTAGACGTCAATGACTACTTGCTTGCAATTTGTCATGCACATGACTTATGAAAGGCTGTTTTTTATAAATTGATTTCTATTGCAACTCAGGATATCCACTTCTCGCAGAAGACGTGTTTTGAAGGTATATTACGTAAAGCTGGGAAGCTATATAATTTGTATATACGAGGTAATTTTGCTGTATATATTTGATGTTCAGTACCTGTTTTATCCTCCAATTGCACTAAATATGCAAGGTGCAAACAATCCCTCTAAAGGTGTGATTCAAACCCCAGTCTCTTCATACAGGGTGACATGTAGTCACTTCTGTTTTCCTTCCACCTTCACTGTCTCCTCAAACTGCCTGAACTCTGACCTGCGAAACAGTGGGGCCCAACACCTACCAGGCAATTTGAGAGAGGGTTGGGGCTGAGGTCTATCTCAGGAGTTACTGACTGAATAGCAGCACGCAGAAAAAAGAAAAACAGCAGAATAAAGGGGATTCTGTATGGCAGGCTGTGAGAGCAAGGGCAGGCACAGAGGAGAAAGACAATAAAATGTTGTAAATGTTGCCCCTCGACGTCTGGTCTTCCCCACAAAACTCACCGGCAGTGCCGAGAGTCACGTCCCAAGGAGAGCTGATTGGCTGCTGAGGTCCCATGGCCCCACCCTCTTTGTCTGTGCCTTGAGCTCCTACGCCGGCTATGGTGCTGACTCTTCCCTCTAACAGGTCAATCTAACACACAAACACACAAACACAGACAGCCAGTCATAAATGTGGAGATAGTCGCTGAGAGAAATCAAAATGCAGTTATTTTAAGAGATAAAGGAGGACACTACCTTTCGGATTAGGTGGTTTTCCGTGTCGGCCACATATACTGTGTCCCCTTTAATGGCCACACCCTGAGGAGAGTTAAAGGAAGCTTCGGACAGGTCGCCATCTTGTCTCCCACGTTCAGGCCCTGCGACAGAAGTGAGACTGCCATGAACATTATGGAGGTCCCATTTGCACCACACTACTTTCCTAATATATTTATTTCTTATTCATTTATTTAGATTTTTTTCCCATACTAAGTCAGTGGCTCAAAGCTCATTACCCTGTTACTCTTAAAAAACGTCTGCCAAGATAAACATAATGCTTGCACACTCTGAATACTGTGCATCTCCAAGGACAAATCAATTGAAAGTGTTAATGTTTCTTCTAGATTTTCTCTGTCATCATTTCTGCTGAGCTGTCATATAAGAGCTTTGCAGGGAAATTTGTGCATCTTCAGACTCGGCATGTTCAAGTATTCAGCAAGTCTTTGATACTGAAAGGCTACTAAGAAACAGCAGTTTTAATTGTTCACACATTCTATTTAAAAAATACTTATATTAATACAAGAGTTGAATTTCATCATCCCTGTTTAGACTTTTACAAGAAAAAAAAGGGAGTTTTACTAATACAAAGGATACGTACAGGCGTATTTGCTCATTTACATCTGGAGCAACTGGAGGGGGTTTTTCATTTCTGTAAGTGGATCAATTATTTAAATTTATGTCTGTGGTTTATTTGATCTAATGTGCTTTTACCGTATGTAACAAATTTGCTCAGGGAGATGTGATCTATATCAGGTAGTGTTAAATGGAAGAACATAACCTTCTGAACCAAAGCTCACTGTCAGTCCATAGAGACAGAACAAACAAGAGACATTTTTTAAGAATTTGTCCTAATAAATACCATCTTTAGACCCGAATCATGTTTGGAAATTCATCGTCATGCCCACATAAATATTATGTGTACATAGGGATGAGGTCAACCCACAAAAATAAAAATAATTCTGTGTTTTTTTCCTCATCTTGTCCACACTTAGGTCAGTGCCAGTTCCCAGCGTGTACTAGTCCCTGCTCTTGCCAGACTCTCTGTTGGTCTGAGGACAACACAGACAACCATGTGGCTCCTCTGAGGGTTGTTGAGGCATGTGAGTAATCTAAAAATAACAGTATTGCTTAAATCTGGTTGTTTAATTTGTAAAGATTCTGATTTTTACAAGGATCAATACTTCATTTTTGTCCACAACTCATTGAAATTAGTATATATTATAACAAAGACGTATGTCCTTTCTTTCAAAATACCATAGAGTGGAGGTATAAGGATTTAATGCCAACCTCGAGAGACTGTATATCTCTATCTAGTATCTTACCCCCTATGACATGTAACAGCTGTCCGGTAGAGGATACCACCAGAATCCGATGATGCCCAGTGTCTGCTACGGCCAGTCTTTTCTGGCTGTTGTCTATAGCCACCTTCCCAGGAAAAGACAGGATGCTGGGTGGCAGGGAGTCTCTGTACAGCTTGATCCCCACTGTGTGAGTCTTCAGCAGGCCCTGCTTCCCGTAGTACTGGAGGGCGCTGTCAGTAAAAAGCATCAGCCTGTCGCGGTGGCCTTCACCCACCAGGGAGAAGAGCAGGTTGCCACGTGGTCCAAGCAGGACCAGTGTTGGCCAGCAGGACACCTCCAGTTCATGCCAGAGGTGCGCCTCGCTGTCGTTCACCACTGGGTGGCAGATGTCATAGCGGACAACAGCACTGCGAACATTTTCCAGGACCTTTTAAGGGTTGGTGACAAACATAGCAAAATTAGTAATGAGCTGTGAATCTGTGAAGTATTCATTAATACCTTGTATTTATAATAAATTACAATCAATTAATCTGCCGATTAAGTTCTCCATTATTCAATCAATAACATGTCCATAAAATGTAAGAAAATAGTGAAAAATTATTGTATTATAATATAGTATATTATAATTTATTAGTTATAAATGACCAAAAGTCCAAAACTGAAAAATATTCACTATCACCTATAAAAGAAAATCATCAAATCTGCACAACTGAGAAGCTGGAACCAGCAAATGTTTGACTTTTGCTTAATAAATGACTGAAATTATTAATTGATTATCATATTAGTTGGAAACTCATTTTCTGGTGATCTACATATCGATTATTAAACAAAACTTACAGTCTAGACTAAATCATCATATTCTGAATGAACGTCTGAGTCTATAAATGAAGCCAATTAACAGGTCATATTCTGTTAAAGAAAGTCCTTTATAAAAATAAGGAATTAATGTTCCACTGTCTTTAGGGAATGGAAACTTATCTAAACTGAGAACTGCACAGAAAATGAATATAATCTGTTACCGTTTAATCACAAAACACATACTACAGTTATTCTGGAACAAAAAACTACTAAAATAATCTTTATTTAAAAAAAGAGAATCGGATCTTAGATTGAAATGTTCCCATATCCCTTAAAGTGTTTTTTTTTTTCCATCTTTTTCCAGTTTTAAAAGTACTCAGGGAAAATACTGTGTGTATCAGATAATTCTGGCAAATACTATAAGAGCTGCCAAGATCAGATTCTAATGCTGGTATACTGGTGTAAGATTACAAATGAATACTTGGCGCTTTGATTTTTGTGCTTGGGGAAAGAGTGGCTCGTGTTGACAAAGGATTGTCTTGCATCATATTCAAATTTAACGGCGTTCCCCAAATTACACATATTTGTTTGTAGTTTGCAATTGTGAATATTCAGAAAGAAAGCCCTACCAGAAAAGTCTTCTCATAGGTAAAAATGATGATGAACAATAAAGACCACTTACCTTTTCATTGGGGAATTTGGCAGAGTGTACGCCAACAACAACCAATCCATCTGCGAGAGAGATTAAACAGATAGAGAGAGTCACACAGTCCGTGGATTGACTTAACAGTGCTCCAAATCCAAACTAGGCATTTTTGAACTTTCAGGACATATTTTTGCTTTTTGAGTTTTATTCCAACACAAAAAAGCCCAATGTCTGTCAGTTTTTTTACTTAACTGAGTGTTGCAGTAATTGAAAGAGACATACAAATGTTTCAAACTTGTGTCCATCTAGTAATCCCATGAGTATCTCTGTAAAACCTTTTCTCAAAAATCACTGTCAACATGTTGTCAACAAGTTGCATAAGCCTGATCAATAATGAGTTAACAAAGACAAAAAACACCACATGCACACACACAAACAGATGCAGCAGATGTCAAAGATGCTTTGGTAAAAGAAGGTAAACAGATGTGATTTGCAATGGAAAACCTTAAAACGTCATCCTTGGTTAAATTGTTGTTGACCCTCAAGCATTATATAAGGTAGGTTTAAGCGAGGTTTTAGTGCCTCTAGTATGTAAAAGCTTATCTGACTCATTTCTCAGTAGTCATCAAAGTCTACTAATACTATGCTTACTGTACAAAACAGTGAGAGCAAATCGTTATAATTTCACTTTCCACAAGGCCGGCACTCAAATGTTATGGAACTGAATGGCCTAAAACTGTGGAAATTACATATTTCTGATGCCTTTTAAAACAGACCCTTTTGTGCTGGTAGAATTCTGACAGAAGTGACCTTAAATAGCAGATATCTTGAGAAGTTGCCTTCCGATCTCCCAATCATTGCGGGACTCTGTGTTGAAACACAGTCACTTTTTTACTCATGTGTTCCTTGATCCAAAAACTTGAGAATACTGTATGCAAAAGGGCCAGTGGAGAGACAGAGTTGTCAAAGCTACATTGTCATTTAGAGAATCCGTTATTCACATGGAATCAAGTTTGACAGGTGATAAAGACATTTCTAGAACATATAATTTATATAATATATAAATGTTAAAAAAAGGTATTTTTATAACCTCCATCTAGAATTACATTATGTATATGTGTAGCAGTAAAGCCTTTAACAAACCCCTGCCTAAAATAAAACATATGCACTAATTATAATTGGTAAACTCTTGCAATGAAAGTTTACGATGATTTATTACATTATTGAAGTGCCAAACTGGTTTGAAGGTAAGGACACACCTTATTTTTAAGGTTTCATTAGTATACTCTGCATGTATTACACTCGATTGAGATTTATGACATGACACTCTTTTCCGAAATGACCACAATGACCGAAAAGACCAGAGTTTAATCTACCAATAATTTTATTGTTTGCTAATATTCGTGTAACTTTTCATAGCACTAGCAGTTTGTCAAGATCTACATAATGCCAGCGTCAGGTGGGCAGAACAGTGGGCGATAAAAGGTTGAAATGTAAGAATAATGTGCAAATCCAGGGAATTGAGGGACAGTCTGAAACTAGTATATTACCTATAATCATAAAAATATATCTTTAAAATTAGACTCATATTCACTGAGGTTTTGAAATGAGAAAATGAGTAAAACTCACGAAATCAAATGCATACTTTAATTTTGAAAAAAAACAACTTTAAAATTTTGTTTTTTTTATAATTAAGATGCATACTTGAACTCTAATTAGTTTGATCTTTGTCACACAAAACAGGTAAAGCTTTTATATTTTAATTTAGATTTCATCATGCCTTTTTTGGCTCACATCATCACATGCCATTTCAGACGACAATAAATCAACCAAAGCCCTCAGTCGTCCATAAATGGACCCTACTGGACACTTCCTAAACAGAAGTAAAAACACACAATTCCAGACCTTCAGACCCAACACAGCCTGCAGTGGATTTCATCACTCATGGCCTCTGCCAAGCAGTATAGTACCAGCACAGATTGTAGTGACGATGGGTGGGTGGCGGGGTGGACTGTGGGAGTGACTGGACAGGGTGGCTCCCACACCTCACTGACCAGAGCAGCAAACAGAATGTACCCATAGCAGTGCCAAAGATAAGGCAAGTATGATAATGTGTGGTGGCACTGCAGTGTGTGTGTTCTGGGTCCCGCCTGGCTCACAACTGAATTTCAAGCTGCACAGCTTCCTCAGATGGTCCCTTGAAGGACCTGCAGGATGCCAGACTGAGTCGGATGTGATTAGGCTGTACATGGAGTGGCAATATAAAGAACCACACCATGAGCTGCAGCAGGGTACAATTATGGGCCCCCTGCTCACTGACACTGCAGCTTGGAAATATTTTTAGTCACTGTCTCTTCACAGCCCTAAGATAAGGGCCTTCATACTCTTAGAACAGAAGAGGGCAAGTTGATGTACTACAGTTTTTCTGCCTCGGTGAACTTACACATATTCCCATGACGCAGCATGACACATAATGAGGTACTAATGGATTTGTCTTCCCCCAGTAAGGCCTGCCAGGCTCCTGCCTCCCGCAAGGCCCAGTTTCCCTACAGTCTGACTTTAAGGAAAGGAATATATTAAAAAATGCAGTCTGACAGGCCAGTAATGCTTTTTCGAGGCATCTTCAAACATTTAATAATTTAGCAGGGGGGGAATATCGCTTCATTCAAAACTTATCTGCATTTTGTTTTACCTACTTTACGTACTTTATTTTTACCTTCAATCCATTCAATATGAACGGCAAACAAAAAGTAACTCACCAAAGTAAGATACTTTTTTAATTGGCTCACATTCAACTATAGCTATGGTTAACAAGCACTGGACAGGAGCCGATGATTTCTTTGGTTACAGACACTGGGCACGTTTTTCATAGTTAAACTGAGTCAGCAAGCTTCAAAATGTGGGGTGACTTAATTACAATCTGCCACAGTCTTTCAGAGATAAAAGCCAATCCACTGACATGTGGGGTGTGTTTGAAATTCACAATAGGTAGCCTTAAAGTTCACACTTGACAGTTTAATGTTACCCCGATTTCCCAGCTATCTGGTGAAATTACATTAAAATTCACTAACATTCACCAACATTAACTAAGCGTGTGCGAAAAAATTACAACTCAATAAATAAAAGAGGGTGCCCCAGAAGGTACCCCAGTTTTCCTAGGCCAAATAGCTTAGACCAACCTGACCAACCATGCTTTCCAACCTGCTTTGTAACAACAGACCCATGAATATCAAATCATTTCTTAATATCATAATTTAACTAATTAATTCATTGACACGTAATTCATTATGAGATTTGCTTCTGCATAATTGTGACAGTTGGGTGATGTGAAGTCTACTTGGGGAGGACAGTTAGGATTGTTCTATTTTCCAAAGTCATACAGGTTTATTATGGTGTTAAACTGAATATTTCTTTACACACCGTAGGCATCTCTCTGTGTAAATTAAATTAGGTATATAAAAATGGTGAGACATGCCATCGTTACCCTACACCTACATGTAGTCTCTCAACTCTCAGGATCAAGGCACCCATGCTGGCTGCTGCTTTAAAAGATAAACTCTGAAAGTCCATACCTTTAACAGAGCGTTTCTTCTCCAGCTGGTGCAGATCAGGCAGGATGTGCATGCAGTTGATGCAGCAGTAAGTGAAGAAGTCCAGAAGCACCACTTTGCCAGCCAGCTCCTTGTTCAAAGACAGTGGCCCCTCCGTGTTCAGCCATTCCAAGCCTGGAGCAAATCACAGAGTGGAAAATGATGCTGTCGTCTTATTAATTACGTTTAGTCACAGTGTAGGCAAACGCTTTACAGTGCCCATCACGGTCCTAGGAGGGTAATGGTAGTAGTCATAAAATACCTAAGGGTTACATCTGTATCAGGCCTGACACAACTTTCATGTCATATGGTAAAAAAAAAGTTGGACAACTTGATGGATCAAAGCAATGACTTGGAAATACTCACAGCTTTAGAAGTTTTATGGCGCTATCAAACACCATAAATAACTTAGAGATTCCGTCTGATAAGGTATTTCGCTCTTACCTCACATGCACTCTAGATTTGGTGAGATAACATCTGTCACACTTGATTAACAGATTTACTTTCATATTTTACAGCGTACTGAGGTACATATGAACCTGTATTACTTAGTGTAACACCCTACCCGAACCTCCACATAAATGTCTCTTGTATGGCATTCCTGTTGTTTGTTCTGAATATAATACTGCCTGTTTGAAACCCTTTGTGTTACTTGTGCTGCTGCCTAGCTTTGCAATGTCTCCTTTGAAAAATGACTCTTAATCTCAGTGGCACTTGACCTGGTTAAATCAAGGTTAAATAACAGAGTTAAGGAGTTATCTCTCTAATTTCCAAGAATGATGCAAGCACAGACCAAGTAGGAGAAAGAAGAAATAGCTCTCCTGATTTCAAAATCTCAATGTTTTATCTGTTGAAGAGAGTGATAACAGGGTTTTTCTGGTTCCCAAATGGTGCATCTACTATGTGCAATTGCTTTACTGAAGCTCAATGTGTAATAATGGGTATTGCATGCCCAGATAATCTAACAATCCCTTTCTTATTCATGTGGTCTTAAAATTAGCTGCTATTAGTTTGATGCCTGTGTGAAGAACAGATTATGGCAGTAAGGAAAATTAATATATTGTATACCTTAAAAAGGTATCTAACCGGAAATAATTGGATAAATTTAAGGGAAATCCTGAAAAGAAAGGGTTGCGAACACAGTTTAGTGACAATAAGAAAAATATATAGACAGCCATAAATGCTTTTCGCTTTTCTCTGGAGAATATCAAATTTTAAACACACACTGTAATCAAGGTACGCAACACCTTTTTTGTGTTGTGCCCTGCTGGCTGTTAAAATAACCCCCAGGAGGAGGAAAAACCTGGAATTTGTCACCCTAAATTGCTTTATATATAAAAAAAGCCATATATTTTAAACCTGTGTCTGCTATGCAGTTTTAAAAACTGCTCCTGAGGGGTCGACGGCCTGGTTATTGTCCGTAAAGCCCTGTTTATTAGGCTGTTTGATGTACTACTGTAGATCCCCATCTACTGGTGTGATGAGATACTGCCAACATGCTGCATCCCTTAACAGAGGACCAAACTGTAGATTCAACAAGTCAGCATTTATAGAGCAGCCCATCAATAAACTATAACTTCTGCTGGACACCAGAATCCCGTGATTTCCTGTTACTGTGAATTACTTGGCAACAACAATTCAAAAACTTTCAACTTTTCAACCAAGTCGTGTAGTTATAGCAACTACAAAGGACAATTGCTATTTTATTATTCTAATTCTTATGCTGTCGATTCTATTGTTTTAAGAAAAAGTAATGACAAACATGCTACCAATTTGAAGATTACAGGAAAAACCCGGAGCAAGCAGGGGTTTTAATGTAGGCTAATATTGTGTAATGATAATAAATGACAAACAAAAGTGGGGCAAGGGTTTGCCCCAGTTGAAACAAAGTGAGATGTTAAGAGGGGGGCTGTCTTTGGTGTAATGGCAAACAACTCAGACATCTGACGTGAATATGAGCCCCAACTACACACTGTTGTTTAATATGAGCATTCACAAGTCAAAAAGTCTGGACACCACTAGTTTAATCTTTAACACTATGTTGTATTGTATAAGCTTATCATATGTTTTTTTTTAATGTAATTTCTTAGCTATGAGATAGATGTAGTGGAGTAAACAGTACAATATTTCCCTTTGAAATGTGGTGGAGTAGAATCATAAAGTAGCAGGAAACTGAAATACTCAAAGTACAAGTACTTAACAGATAAGATACTTAACTTACAGAGAGTTTAGACAAATTCAGATAAGTATGTATGTGATACGGTGAGAAAAACGTATTGATAGGGCGAAAAAGCGTGAGAGTTGGCTTTTAAAATGTATTTAAATGCCAACAGAGGACAGGTTTTTCGTATGCAAACCCAAAAAAGTGTACTTAGATTCCTGTAATAACATGCAGTGATGGCAAACTATTCTATGGAGAGAGACACAGTGCTAAGCGAGCTCGAACTTAAACTTAGTCTGACCTGTCTGGAAGTCGGGTATCTTCAGGTCGTCTCTCTCGTCTAGTTTTTTCAAATACTGGAGCACAAGATTTTCTTTCTCCTGTGGTGTCGTAGCATCATCTAGGGCGAAATCCAGCTGACTTTGAACAGGAAATAAAGTAGAGAGGCTGCACTGAGACGCCATGTTCCCAACAACCAGTCTGTTAGGTAAATCCACAACGAAGATTCATGCCTTTCAAAATATGTAGCTATATAATTAATTCGTTCATTTTCAAATGTTTAAATTATGCTCATAAAATAAATTATGATTAAAAAAAAACTTTGGGAATGTCCCTGTCTTTAATTAGAGCTACAATGTAAGTAAACTTTACGAGATTTGTGGAAAGTGCTGCTGTATTTCCGTAGTTGTCTTTACTAGATTCATTGATGCACTGTGGCGGTAAGTGCTTACCAGCTGCTAACATGTTCTTGCAGGAACACAAAGCATGTATAGAAGAAAATTAGCTCCATATTCTATTTATTAATTATGATAAACTATTTTAGCAATGTCATGTATCCTCACTGTAACAAGGAATCTACCAGTAGTCGTTAATCTACTGTAACGTTTATTATTATTGGTAACCGCGGGATGTTATCAAACATCAGCTCTTGTGTAATAAATGGGTTTTTGAGGAGGTCGTTGGGTAACACCAGGCACGTTACGCTTTTCTGTTCCTCCAAATGTCACAAAAGGACGACTCTGAAAATGACATCTGGGACTATAAACCTCTCGAGAAGAAAAAGAAGAGACAGAAATCACCCTCCGCGGTTGCAGCTATCACCAAAAGAAGATGTGCTTCCAGAAAAACCTCCACGAGAGACACTGCTTTCTCAGTCAAGGCACCTGAAAAAGTCAAGACAGCTGAAAGTGGACATTTTAGTACTGTTATTAATGTAGACGGACGTAGAAGCGTAGAGACAAATACCCTACCCTCAAAGTTATCTCCTACACATGAGACAGTCCAAACAGACAATGCTGCACAGGGACCATCCTCTGGAGACTTTTGTCCAATGTGTCAGATGCCCTTTTCCATCTTGGTGGTACAGACGCAAAGATGGCACGTTGCTGAATGCCTTGACAGCCCCAGGGACAAATGCAGAGGTACAGACATCCATTTTTCTTCATATATACTTCTAAATGGGACAACCACATCAGAAACGTCCCATAAAAATTGTCTATATTTGTTGACCTACATCCATTAAACTTAGATTTAATTACCTAAAACAACAGACTTTGGCTGTATTATCAACCTACAAGTTGTATTCATTGGCACTTTCATTAAAAGCCCAGTTTAAGGAAACCTTGACAACATAATTAGTGTTATTTTCTTTAGAAAGCTCCCTCAAGAGGCACAGCATGTATGATACAGTTTGCTGAGTAGTATTTTCTTTGACAAGTAAACTGATGTGGAAAGTCAGGGGATGATTGAATCAAGTAAATAAATGTAATAAACTAAACTAAAAAAAAAAAAAATCACATCAAAGTCTCTGGATATCTGTATTGTCAAACTGCCTTTTGAGAGTTTGAATGATTATCATTTCTTACCTCCCTCTGATTAGCCTAATTTTTGGATGTTTCATCTGTTCATACAGAGTGTCCAGATGGTCTACAGTGCTCCTCCACCATCCCAAACCACTACAGGAAATTCAACCACACACTCCTGGCACACAGTCGAGCAAACAGTGACACAGCCCTCCTCAGTCTGTCCAAGCAGACCGAAATCAGCGGGGAGACCAGTCTCAGTTGTCTCCCAGGACTGATAAACAATGAGGTGGATGGTTTTGCTTTAGAGACTTCACAGGACAGCGCCGTTAGTCTTTCTGTCTTATCCCCTTGCAATAACAACACTGGAACACCTCCGTCTAAACTTACAAATGGACTTCTGTGTCTGCGCTCGCCTGGCCCAGAGGATTTTAAGAAGAAGAAAGGCTGGTCTTCCTCT
This sequence comes from Xiphias gladius, assembly GCF_016859285.1. NCBI lineage: Eukaryota > Metazoa > Chordata > Actinopteri > Istiophoriformes > Xiphiidae > Xiphias > Xiphias gladius. The sequence continues at coordinate 11,012,670 of NC_053408.1, read as the reverse complement.
TCTAAAGGCCACAAGTCTATCAGCGCTTCCCAAGAAAGTAAAACAGAGCTTTCATCCACTCCTGTAAAGGAAGACAGTGGAGGACAAACTTGTGAAGGTTTTCCCGAAAGTGAGCCTTCTCCTGAAAACAGTTATGCCATATCCTACTCGCCTCTTTCTAAATTCCCTGCAGAGACCGAAGTCAATAATAGTGAGTGTAGAAAAATCCTTTTTAATAGTGATGCATTTGAAAATGGGGATGAAGACTCGATGGTACTGTTTAGTGACTGTTTCTCAAGTGAAGATGAGCTCCTAACTCAATTCTTAGATAATTTGGAAACCAATAATGTGCCCGTAAAGGACCCTTCTTCCTCAAACACCCAGCTGGAGTCGTTTACCTCATTAGCACCCACTAATCAGCTGGCTGCCGCTACTGTTGCTGGAAACAAAGCGGATTCCACAGGGGAAAAAGAAACTCATGGTAAATCTTACAATCCCACCAGTCCATGTAAGACTAGCATTCATTCTCCACAGAGTATTGTTTTAGAGCGCCTGAGAGAAACTATTCTAAGCTCAGATAGCCTGCATTTAAAAAATTTGAATGACAGTGTTCAGTCAGAGCAGCCTCACACAAATTCTCATCAAGTACCCTCATCTCAAACCTCCACTGTCCAAAGATCTCCAGCCATGCCGCCACAGAAGGGCCAGAGCAAGGCCAGTCAGGCCTCCTGTCTCAAGCAGACAGACATTGGGGTGTTTTTTGGCCTCGAACCCCTCAAGAGGAAGGAGAAAAGGGCTGAGAGTGAACCACATGAACTCAACACCACCTGTATTCCAACACATGGTGAGAACTCAGGACAGAGACGACAAAGGAGCGACAGGCCGAGGAAAAGTAAGGCTGACACAACCGCAGATACCTCAGACGGGAAAGTGACTGTAGGTGGCAGTGATGAAGTGAATGCTCGGGGAGAAGCAAGGAGAGGCTGGAGAAGAAGAAGGTGGAATAGAGCGAATGCTGATGGAGAAGTAGAATTACCACGTTGTCCATTCTACAAGAAGATTCCAGGTCAGAGTGACCGTATATCATATATTGCTGCATCAATCTGATGGTTAAGTAATTTTGTGTTTTATAATCTAAAATATTGGTAAAATTTTGTTCAGGTTCAAAGTTTGCCATAGATGCCTTTCAATACGGGGAGATTGAGGGCATCACTGCCTACTTCTTGACCCATTTCCACTCAGACCACTACGGAGGGCTGACCAAGAACTCCACATTCCCAATCTACTGTAACAGAGTAAGTCATGTTTCGGCCATTATAAAATATGAATGACTTCTAATATTATTTCATTGCCTCAGTTGGAGCAGATGCTGTGTATTGTATCTTTAAGTGCCTGACTGGTTGTGAATGAATTAGCCATATGTCAAGCTACGTCACTGTATTTTGAAGTAGGAGTCAATTACTTTACTTTAAAACCTATTTTATGAATTGATCTGCACAAGACTGTCCTTTTTGGCCTTTTTTTTTTTTTTTTGGACAGGAAACTGTTATGGATGTTGGTTTTAGTTTTATGCAGTTAATTAATAGCATTTTCCCTCCAAAGGCTCGTCAGCCCTTGAATACTATGGAAGATACTAATTGCTACAAACTGTTTGTTTTTTTTTTCTTCAAAAATCATATTTATTTGCACCTCATTGAAAAGCTCCCTGTCTGCTCTTTTCCACAGAATTCAATAAAGTAAATGCCTGATCTATTTGTTATCTCACTGCACTGCATTGACTCAGAGTAATGAAAATTTCACTTGCAGTTGGAAGCTATGAATACCAATCTGCCAATGGCTCTTACCATATTGTAGTTAATTGAAATTTGAAGACCTTAGTGGGATTTTTTTTTTTTTTTTGACCCAATTGTGCATAAGAATGCTTCATATCCAGGAAATTTACTGTGTCTGCATCTCAGTTGTTCTTCCTCTTTCACTCTGTCACTGTGCAAATGTTGCAACCAATTAAGGTGTCTGAATTAAGCGTTAAACTCAATGAATTGAGGTATTCAAAGTATAATATTCAGACTTTATATTGCCTCTTTCATATTTAGATTGGCCATATTTGTTTACCCTAGTAACTTCAGGTACTGTACATTTTCTATTTACCGTATATTTAAAAATCATATCTCTGAAACTACCAGCGCATTAGATTGTATCCAGAATAAAATGTATTGGTGAAAGAGGAGGTTAGATATGATGTAAATTCTTCTGTCAAATGGGTCATGACTTCTCACTGGAGTGCGTGTCTTTAGGGATTAATACTAAAAACAGGCTCCATAGGGGTTTTATTTTATTTGGTAGGTCACAGAAATTCAATATGGGCGCTAGCTGGGTCATAGCCCAGAAAAGTTTGATCCGAGTCACCAAGGAAATTTTCCAAGTAGATTTGGAAATAAGATTTCAAGGGTGTTAAGGGCGATTTATACAATAAACAGCAACATGATGAGCACTGATGCTGAGGCATTAGCAGCTGAGATTATTTGAAACATGATCTTTAGCAGATCTTATATTGCAGCCTTTTAGTTGTAAGGAAATCCTATTTTAATTTTTGTATTTCATGTGTTGTGTCTCACTTTTATTTTAAATATAGTCATTTTACTCTTTTTCATGGTATATGTGATGTGGTATTTTTTTGAGGGTTCCGTTACTTATTTGTTTGTAATAATTGTACAATGTATAGAGTAATTATATTGTTTGCTCAACCAGGTTTTTTATAAAATCGGCAAAATTCTGCGTAGCGTTGAGGTATTCTAGCTAGTGCCTGCTGCCATTGTAAGTAAACCACAGACATGTGAGGTGACTAACAGCTGCCTCTCCTGGTCAGATTACAGGGAACCTGGTGAAAAGCAAACTGAAGGTGGCAGAGCAGTATGTCCACATCCTCCCCATGAACACCCAGGTGACTGTGGAGGGAGTCCGGGTCATCCTCCTGGACGCTAACCAGTGAGTAATCCAGCTGACATCAATATCAGCCACTGAGTAGTGATTAGCTGTCATTTTTTCACTGAAGAATACAAAGATACTTTTTAGGGAAACTAACTCTGTGTGACAGGGCAATTTTATTCAGTCAGTTAGTATCCTTACTTTTGAATTCGGGCCTAATTATACCAACAGTTGTGATGGCCAGTCCTTACTCTATAAGCCCAAATAAATGCCTACAATATCTTCCATTTTATTCGACCATCTCTGTATCCACTCTAGTTAATCACACTGAGATCTTCCTTCAGTTTTCCTAGTTAAAGAAGTTTTATTTTTTCCCCAGATCATCTGTGCTCTCACTTGATGTCCCTTTGTCTCCAGCTAACCTCCTTTCTGTGTCTGTTCTTTCAGTTGTCCAGGAGCTGCCATGCTGCTGTTCTTCTTGCCCGATGGGCAGACAGTCCTCCACACGGGAGACTTCAGAGCTGATCCCTCAATGGAAACCTACACTGAGTTACTCAGCTGCAGGGTGCAGACGCTCTACCTGGACACCACGCAAGTACCTCTCATATACAGTGAATGTACCAGTGCCGAAAGCAGGATTGTGGTTGTACTGTACTGCTCTCAGCTGTGTGTATGAACTAATACATAAACATGCAGCGACAACCACTCCCTGAGGATGATTCCCCAGTCCCTAGTTCAGACTGATTTCCAGTTTGTGAAAACTGTGCACAATTCCATGTCTTAAATCTACTAAAGCAAGGAACTTGTTAAAAGTGATGCAGAAGCCCTGAGGGAACTCGGATTTCAGTGTAAGCTCTCTTATCCCTGTAGCTACTGCAGCCCTGAGTACACCTTCCCCATACAGCAGGAGACCATCAGCTTTGCAGCCAGCACAGCCTTTGAACTGGTGACACTCAACCCACGTACACTTGTGGTATGTGGATCCTACTCTGTGGGGAAAGAGAAGGTATTTTTGGGTAAGTGTTTGGTGTTTATGCAAATAGTTAATACGTGTCCTAACCCAGCTTTTTAAGTGCTTGTCCGCTAGAAGGCAAAGCATGCAGACTTGGCATGATTTAGAACTACAGATTGTTCCATACTTTAGAATAATGGGTTTTGTCTAGACTGAAGACCATTTAAAGAAAGTAACCCTTTTGACTCAGCTTATTACTCAAAACTAATGGTACTTTTTATTAATCCAAATATTAGTCATTATTAAAGAGCAGCGGCAGTTTGTTATGCTGTTCTCTTTCCCTTACCTCCTTCAAAATCAGGGAAACTCAGTTGCCTCATTTTGGTGACATCACATAACAAATCAGATGATCTTGTGATCATTTTGCTGTTCAAAAATCAAAGTGATCAAATTGGTCATCCAGCCTATTCCCTTGCGTAGACATTTCAGCTGAGATTATACTGAGATATTATACTGAAAAGAAATTTGGGAATTGGGTGGATGCTATATCTTGCACATAATCAGTCTGATGATAAAACAGATTAAGTGACATGTTTTTTCGATGGCTAATTATACCACTGACAATGACATGGTAATTTATTCATTTAATTATGAGAGTGGTGATGTGACCGTGATGTGTTACAAAGGAAGGCATTACCTCGACCACAAACTGATGGACACAAAGTAAATGTGTTTCTGAAACTAATGAAAAGATGAGCGGGTTTTTCTGTAGCCTTATATCACTGCCGGACCGTTCCTCCCATCTGACAGGTCATCTGATGTCTTTTATTGAAATGGGAGCGGTTTGGAGAATTTGTGGATTAGTGTGTTTTGAGAAAAGAGCCACTCAATATGTGCTGTCCTCATGCGGAGGCGAACAGTCCTCTGGTTACACACAGGAATAATGGTCTTTTCCACTTTGGTGTAGTGAAGTACTCAAAAACAAATGTACTCACAGAGAGTGAATGGCGTGCATTCATTCTGTAATCAACTATGTTTCAACAAGCCCTGCATGAAATTGGAACAAAAAAAAAAAATGACAACAGATTCAATTGACTGTACTCATCCACTGTGTACTCTTATTTCACAAGAGTATTTGTACACTTAAAGCACACATTTTACAATGCAGAGAATGCAATAGAGTATTTTCAGATTGTTTTAAAGGAGGCATTCAGCAGTTTTTTAATAAATTTATTTGTAGCCTGTAGTTGTACAAACTTTTTTTCCCGTGAAGCTTGTTTTTTTTTTTTTTTTTTTGGTTTGCCCCCCCCCCCCTTAACTCCGGGGTAGGAGTTCTTCAGAGCAGGTAGACTTTATTCTGTAGTGAAATGTACAAACTGTCAGTGGGAGTAACAACAAGGAGTTCTTAACTGCAAGTACATAATGGGTCTTAAAATGAAAAGTCTGAATTTCCCACATTCCTGGTTCTGCTTCACTTGTAGCTCTGGCAGAGGTCCTGGGGTCTAAAGTGTCCCTCTCTAGAGACAAATACAACACCATGTGTTGCCTGGAGTCGGAGCAAGTCAGACAACGTATAACCACAGACTGGAAATCAGCCCAAGTACATGTGCTGCCCATGATGCAGCTCTCCTTCAAAGTAGGTGCAGCGATCTCATTTTCTGATCTGAAAAGAGCAGTCATTACGGTGGGACTCTGAGCCCTCGGGAGTATAAAAATGTTCTATTTTAAGGGCATGTTTAGAAAACAAAATACATCAGTGATTATAGTAAAACAACCAGCAAATATATCGCATCAAGCTTATATCCCTCAGGCAGTTTCTTTGTTTATTCATGGAATATGAGCCCATGTACTGCAATGGCAAACACTCAAGAGTGAGATGAGTTTAAACATTTCATTTAATAATAAACTACTTAGTGAGATGAGGGGGAATATAGCTGGATATTATAGTCATAAATTATTTCTCAAATAGTCTGCAGACCTTTTGCGTAAATGTTTCTTGTTTAACCAAGGGGTGTTTCCAATTATTTCTGGACAGTTTATTTTGATGTACAAACACATCATTTATTATCGTCTATTCATATGCAAGTATCTGTGACAGGAGTTAAAATAATTAGGAAATGCTAATTATGATGACCCGAGCATATCATCTCTTTTAAAAAGGACCAAAGCATTTAAATTTTCCATCTGTATGACCACAGATAAGTCCAAGACTTGGTATAATTCACGCATCGCTAAGCAAAGAGAGGCTGACTTGGGGGAAATGGATGCAGCTTAGTTTTGCACTGAGACATTCTGAGTAGTGGGTCTTTTTTGAGCAGTTTCATCAACGAGAGCTACCATAACTTAGACAGAGTACCTTGAAAGAAATTGATAAAATTGTATAATACCACCATTTTAAGTTAGTTCTTTGTGTTAAGTGTATAGTGAATTGGAAATAACACTGCAGTTTTTTTAATCAACCAGTAAACAAGCTTGATTTGAAATTAATAACTATAGTTCCACGTCTGTGTTTTTGATTTGACAATCTCAAAAGCACAATGAGACCTGGACCCGGGTTTAGTTGGTTAAGAAACACTGCATCTGGATATTAAAGGGTGTTGCTAGTAAACTGTCAAATCTCATGGGCACAAAGGCTGCACAAACAAAGGTTATCTATATACATTTTGGAAGAGAACTGTACGTATCACATTTGACAGCTGTTCGTGGTAGCACCCGCGTTTTATGACGACACATCTCAATTCATCGACGTGTGATAAATTTGAACATTAAATTCTCATTTCCTGTATCCCCTTGTCACCCTCACTTGGTCTCCAGAAACTGCGGGATCACCTGGCACGGTTTTCAGAACGGTACGATCAGCTGGTGGCCTTTAAACCTACTGGCTGGACCTTCAGCCAGCAGGTGGAATCAGTGGAAGACATTCAGCCTGAGATTAGTGGCAACATCTCCATCTATGGTACACATTACGTTTCTTCCTTCACACATATCCTGACATCCAGTTATTTGTTCACATGAGAGTATCAACAGAGAAAACCACAAAAACTCTTCTACAAAACCTAAAGAGATAATGAATCACAGGTAAGGAATAATGGCCAAGAGTAATGTTTTTCATTTGTAAATCGCTCTCTTCTCAGAATAAATTAGGGCTGTAACTGGGGTTTAATAGTATTTGAAGGTCTTCTGCAAAGTTGGAGGTATTGGCACTGTCTGCCCGGAGAGAATGCCCTTCTCTCTCTTACTGACCAAAAGCAGAACCTTGCGGAGGTAAATCATCTTTGTCGTCTTCCCAGACTCTCTTAAGACCTAATCATAACAGCAGCATTTTCCCTGCCAAAAACATGTCCCCTCACATTATTGTTTTGAGCCTACAGCTCCCTCTTTTGGCAAGGCGAGGAGGAGGAGAAGACTCAGGGAAGGAGTGTGAGGATTAACAATAGAACATGGCTGAGTTTCAGGTTGCCTCAGCTTGGTGAAGAGAGGGTACATAAGAGGACATCTTCGGTCATGGAGAGCACTACTGGACAGTAATCTAGCATTAAACCCCAGAGACGAAATGGCTCATGACTTGATTTGCCACTGCAGTTTTAGCTTGTTTTTCTTCCTTACCTCGGCTTCATGTTCTGAATAGATCCGTCAAAAGCATCAGCCATCTGGCCCGTACCCTAAAATCACCAGCTAGAGGCCTTTGCGATGCGTGCAGTCATATAATTTCTTCAGTTTTTCTTTCCGCAGTTTGTGTCACTCAGGCGGCAGCCAATTATCTGTGTGTGTGTGTGTGTGTGTGTGTGTTTGTTTTATCTCGTCATGGTGTTTCCCAACCATATGCTGCTACTGCTAATATTGTTCTCTGCATGTAGGAAGATTGACTGTATACTTGAGTGGGCTTGGTTTCAGCTAGATCAGTTAAAAGCAGTGGTGGAGCACATCAAAAGCTGTGGAGGGATGAAGGAGGACAAACAAGAGGCGGCAGCCCTCTGCAGCAGTTCCAAGCTGTTTTCTTATTCTCACGTTGCAACAAAAAAAAAGATGACATTTGTCAGGCTTAATGTTTCAGCATATGAAATCGGTCAATCTGAGCCTGTGAGTCACTCTGTTGAGCATCTGTTCCCTCTTCTCAGTCTTTGCCCTGTTGCCTGTCTGCCTGGCTTCCTCATACTTTTAGACATCTGGCTCAGTGACAGCGTTGTACTGCTTCTGTCTTCACTGAGCTTGACATTATGTAACAGAGAAATTAGGAAGAAAAATGTCGAAGCAGATGAGCTGAAAGTGAGTGAAAATCATGTCTGAAAAGTCTCTCTGGTTCAGTACTAAACCACTGCTGGCCTCTTTCCCTATAGGGCTTTTCTCCTTAATAAATAGAAAATTGAGATAAATACAACCTACACTTGAAATAACCCTGTGAGGAAAAACAAAACGTTTGTTATCTTAAGGCTTACAATGAATTTTCAGCAGGGCCACATATGAATATTTTTGATAAATGTAACTCTTAAAGCAAACATCTGTTTCCAACTGCCAAAGCTTATGTACAATGATAATGGCTCCTCTGTTTTCTTGACAGGAATCCCATACAGTGAACACAGCAGCTTTCTGGAGTTGAAACGTTTCGTCCAGTGGATCCAACCTCTCAAAATCATTCCCACAGTCAACAATGGCAGCTGGGCCAGCAGGAAGACTATGGAGAAGTGCTTTAGTGAATGGCTCATGGAAAGTAAAGCTAAACTGTAGCTTATTTTCCAGTAAACTGTTTGAAACTCTGCTGCTCGTTGGGAATAAGAGAGAACCAATTAATTTTCATTACTTCAAATGACGTATGATCATGGGGAACAAATATATTTTAACACTAATTTTTACTGCTCTTATTGAAGTTGCTCGCCTCAGACTGCTGAGCTCATAACATTTCAAACACTGGTAAAAGAGACAAAGGTTTTGCTTTTATTCACAATGGGCTGAATAAAAATAACTGACAACTTTGGAAGTTGTTTTGTGTAAACATGATCTGTGGTCATACGTGAATCATGAACAACAGTTAAACCTCTGTTGTCAAGAAGTGTTTTATATTGGAACTGAATTAATTGGGTGTGTGGCTGCTTCCAAATTTACCACTGTTTGCAATGCAAGTGCTGCTTAGAAACCGTATAATTCCAGTTTCCTAATGTCTGTATTTTTTTGTATGTAATGAAAATTTTTATGCTGAAAAAATAAATGTTTTAAACGTTCTCTTAACACCCCCCCGCCACCCCACCTTTTTCTTTATTTATTTTTGGCAGCATTAACCTGTACATATTATGTGTCATGTCAAGAAAAATCATTGCACATGAGATTCAAGATGAGCTTTATTTTCTTTTAACACTTGCAAACTTGGTATAATCAGTGGTTTTCAAGACTGCATTATCTGGATTTTTTACTCTTACTGTACATCAAATGACATCTCTGGAATTCCAGTCGTCCTTACTGATGGATTTCTGCAACACCATCAATGCCTTTTCTGGGAAACCGTGTTAAGGAGGAATGCCACTCTTGTGTAGTGGCTTTGAAAATGAGGACTTGTTTTGAAGAGATTAGATCTGTCAGCCATTTATCTCGGAGACAGCAGAGATGTGGTACAGAGAGAGCTTTTTGTATCTCTATCTCCGTAAAGCAGGCTTTTCTCACAATCCCTGCGTGATTTCTCCTTTCATGCAGAACGACTTCAACTTTTCACATTTCCTTGAGCTGCGTGTTAAATCTCAGGGGCCAGTGTGAGGAAACTGTTGGTCATAAAATCTAGATTCTAAACATTGAAAAGGTTTGTTGTTGGACTATCATTTTCACATTTAATACTTGTAAAAATTCCCTTAAAGGGAATTGCAGTCTAATAATCATCTTTGGTATTCTTACCCTAGGCATGAATATGTATTAAGTCTTGCCAAACTGGATTGACTGGGGTGGTTGTTGAAACGTCTCTTCTGTTTTAGTCAGTAGGCATGTCTGGATGCTTGTCAGAGTAATAGGAAACCCTTAAGTGGTATAACCCTGTATTTCTTAAGAGATAATGATCAGTCCCTACATTCTGGCCTGTAGGATGATGAGAAGATAAGAGAGGTCGCTGGATGTTCAGGTTCTCGCACGTGCAAGCATTCACCCTACTGAGCGCAATACTAAATCCCTGCCAACTGTAACGAGATACCCTGTGGCTCTTACTGTATGCTTCAATTAAAAAAGAATGAACTGATAATCTTTTGAAAAACAGGAAGTTTAATGAAACTGGACAAAAATGCTGTGGTGTAAGAATATCTTCAGTTGTCTTATTTCAGTGGAGTCTTGAAATAACCACGATGATGATAAACATTACAGATAATAAACCTTAAGTTTGCAGTGTGTTGCTCAGATGACAGGTTTAAACTTAATATCATTGATTTTGGAAGTCAAGCAATTGGAAACAATCATTTTATGTTGATTAGTTTTACTAACAATTCCTCTGAATGATGTAATTTTGCTGCATAAACTCTGCAGCCTGTTCTATGTGCTGTGTACTTATATTTCTCAGACCCAGTTAAAATTGTTAAAAAAAAAAAAAAAAATACACATGGTCAGGGTTTTTAACAATGGGGTCAAATTTTTTTCGTAATCATTTTACAAATAAAACAGATTTTTGTCCCAGTACAATCTGCATTTATTTACAATAGAACATATTTGTAATACAGCACAGCTTCAATACCACAGTTGAATAAATACCCTGAATAATTTCTTTGCCAGAAATTATACCTGTTAGTAGCTCCATTAAAACTTGAAACATTAAGGGTGACAGGATGTAATAGGAAAAGGACTTGTCTGAATATTAGCTGTATCTGATAATATTGTTATTTGATGTTAGAAGTTTAGAGGGAGGCTTTGTTCTTGCCCTCTATGGATATTAGTAACTCGACATAATTTTCAAAAAAAAAGACAAACCATCTCTCCAAGTTATATTAAAATTACATTTCAGCACAATCTCCTTGGTTTTTCTGAGTCACCATTTTTGTTTCAAATCAGAGAGAAATAGGTGGAACATAGCCTGAGGTGCACCAGCATTCTGTCTTCACATTAATTCACAAGACACTCCCTGCGCAGTGGACAACAAGAAACACTGGTCTCTTCCTACATCTTCTGTTTTTCAACCCCTAAGTACTCACAAAGTTTTCTCCAGAAAAATAAGAAAAGGGAAAGTTTAAATCTTAATTGTATGTGGGTCTTTTTTCATATAAACAAATACTCATCACATGTAAATAGAGGGGACATTTTAACACACAATATTACTGATCTCTTTGTGCTCTAAACACAGGCATCATTAGCCGGTAGGTAGGAATAACTGTTCCATCTCTTATGGGCAAGTCTGCAGTTAGTCACTGCAGAGACAGTTTGGGGAATGCAGAGGGTGGCATCCAGGTAGACGCAGGATGGTCAGTCTCACCTGAAAAGAGAAATCATTTGCCTCTCAGATCACAGGCTGCACGGATACATGCAAACAGCAACCTGATGAACTCTGACAATGTGTTAGCGGTGCCACATTTTGTGCACGAGTAATGGATGTACCTCATTCCTGAGTGACTTGCTGACGAACATGTTCAACTCCTCCACGCTGCTGACGTGCAAGTCATTCATTGCCAGAATCTGGTCTCCTTTGTGGAACAGGCACACTGTCTGTGGCTGGCCTGTCCACCCAGACACACTGTGACACACACACGCACACACAGAGAGAGACACAAACAAATATTGTGTTTTTTAGATTCTTTCTGTAGATCTCATTCACACAATATTTACCTTTGGTCTTTTTTTTGCATTTTCTTTGTACATCCACACCAGGGCCAAAGTTTGGCTCTGGTATGGATTGGTGTGAGATGTCTATAAAGAGTCATCGGGAGAATTGTGAAATGTCTTCGGGACCAAACAGCGAGTGAAGTTGACTTCACACTTCTAGATACAGTATGACAAGACATAGTGTTGAGATGAAAATAATTCTAAATTTTCCTCCTATTAACAGAGTCTCAGCTAAGATTTCTGTGGCCCTTTGTTGGCCCTCTCCAGCTGTTGGCCCCTATCACCATTTTCAGTTAATGGCTGAAGCCACAATCAGAAGATAACTACTACTATCTGTTCTACTGCAGGTTTGGCTTATGCCTCACGGCTTGTCTAAACAGGAGGCGTTTCAGCCGCGTTGTTCACTCATCCGTTGGTCACTCTCACTTCAGCCATGTAACCACGGTCCGTATTTTAGCAAATTTTTACGCTTCATGTCTATTTTCCATGATTTTCCATGTGTTACTATACAATGATTGTGTGTTGGGTGACCTACACTGAACTCTGTGCCCAGACACACCCTGTGTAGACACTGACGGATGACTGAAGCTGCTGCTACTCTGCCAACGTGCTGCCTTCACTACACAGTGTGTGTAGACACCTTGTCAGGCTCCAACTTTAATGAGCTATTAAAACCAGCTCAGAGAGAAACAGTTACTGCTGCTTTGACGACATCTCGAGAAGTGTCTTAAGCCAAGTAGAGCCAGACCTGACATGAAATCTCAACCAAAATAACCATAAACCAGAGTTTAGAACAGATGTAATAACTGAGCCTGACATGAAAAAATCCAAACTTTTCTATAAATGGTGTTTGTCTTGTGATCTAGCAGCTGCGAAGTAAACCAGTATTTTTTTCTAGATCATAAAGGTGATTGAGAATTCTGATTTTGTGCAATCTCAGTATAAATAAATGTCCAAATTTCCACACAGTACCGCTGAGTGCTCTGGACCATCCAGCACAAATGAATGGACAGCTCCTGCAGCGCAGCATTAAGCCTGACTTTTCTCAACTGCAAAAAGAGCAAACAAGGACGTGCAGCATCACCGCCAGCGCTGCCTGATGTGAACTGTATTTTTTTTTTTTTTTTAAACGGAGTCTGTAATTTCTGGGATGATGACAAATCTGCAGTAGAACAGACAGGAGTGGATGTGGCACACACATCTGTTGTTTTAGTGCTTTCATTAATATTAATGGAAAAAGGAAAAAAAAAACAGCTGGAACATTTGTTTCTGTATTTTTTGTTCTTTGGGTTGCATTGATTCAGCCTTTCCAGATGTTTCGATCAAAGCAATCCAGTATCTGAGACATCTCAAACTTTTATTGTCCAACAACAGTGAGGTGATTTGTCCTTTTTCACAGACAAACTTACCAAGGTTTCCCATCCACTTCTGTTAGTCTCAGGTGTTTTTTCAAATCTGCCTGCTTGACCTCAATATCTCTTTCCTCTGGGATAATGGGGTCAAGACTGGAAAGAAAAATGACAGAAAACAAATGCTTTATTTAATGCTATGGTATATATTTTGACATACTAAAGAAAAATACATCTAAATCTTAACCCCTAATTGTCCAGTGGAATAAAAAATTGTTTACTTGTAAGAGCTGTAAGGGGAGAAGTTTTCCTAAGCACCTCCTTCATTCCTGAGAAAATATGTTATTATTGTCTCCTTCCTCCATTACATTGGCATGAGTGTCTGGATAGACAAGGACTTATAATTGTCTTTGAACAGCTCGTTTAAATTCTGGTTTCAAAGTCGCCTGAGTTATAAATGTTTAATGTCGAGTGCTTCTTATTATTATTCTACTATTATTGTAGCCCCTACTGCCTGCAGAAACCTCCAAAAACTGCTCTAACCAGTCCTGCAACATGTCAGTGCTGGTCCCAGAATTCCTTTCTAGTTATTTATTTTACTGAGTCACCTTAAATGTCTTTTTTTCACTTGTTCTCCGTAACCATTACAAAGCTGTATCTGACTTATTGATCGGCAACAGCAAACACAGCGCCACAGTGGGGGTTTCCAATGTCTCCTTGTACAACTACTCTAAAACTAAAGCAACTGTTGAACGACAGCACTCATGCGTCTCTCTAACGCGCTGCTTCAGTTTATCATCACATCCCCCATAAATGTCCCTATCTCTAGTGTTTGTCTTACAAAAGGGGGAAAAATTCAAACAGCGCCTCCCACTTGGTAGGTACTTTTTTTGGATTCAGGGTCAGTTATTTCAGAATCTCACCTCTCAGTAGAGCTTTGTTTTTCCAGTGTGTGCGCATTTTGACTCTCCAGCATCTCCACAGGAGAGTTGGCCCCGTTGTCGCTGGAGCTGCTGCTGAAGTCTGAAGTACGTGTTTCTTCTCTGCAAAGGCAAGTAATAGCATGAGGGATTTTATCAGGTACATGTCTCCGTTACACTCAGCTAGTAGTCACTTGTGTAGTCTTGGTTGACATATAACAAAAAACCACAAGACAGCTTTTAGAGAAAGCGAGAATAAACCACGAAGAGGCTGTCACGAAGCAGGAGCCAATGATTTATGTTGACTGCAACCACTGAAGCCACAAAATGACACAGAGGAGGAACCATCTGAATCTGCGTGCACTGTCGTGGTGGGTGAGTCACAGGCAGATAGCATAACAACAGATTCTGGCACTGTATTAGAAGCCTTGGATGGACAGACGTACACATTTGCCCTTGTGGCAGAAAATAACAACAATGAAGGAAAAAGAAATGTTTGATAAAGGTCACAAGAGCACTGTGTGTACCGAAAACCAAAATACTGTAGGTTTCTCTCAGTTACATAAAAAGGGGACCAGATGTCTTGAGGGTTTTTTAAAACGGTTCATAAAAGCAGCATGGGAGAAGCAAATAATTCCCTAATCAGCGTGAAAGCGCGAGAGGGATTCTGATTAAGAGGCACTTCAGGAACGAGTCTTTTGACCCATATGCCAAAGGTAGTAGAGAAGATGGTCGTCAGTGCGGCGGCACAGCGGTTGGCCACTTAGAAAGAAATCAAACACCAGTGCGAAACACCAAATTATCACTTAGTTTAGTATTGCACCAAATCGAACAAAGCAAACAGCAGAGGGAGAGTATTTTTACGGAGGAGAGTAATGCATGGAAACGCTGGAAGAGGCAAAGTGGAAGTGATCGCCTGTTGCGCTGGGGATTAACACAATGGTCTTAATTGGGTAAAGCTTGCCCTGTAGGAAACAGAAGGTCTGACATGCTACATCAACACAAAGCTGGATCTACACACTCAACATTGTTAGCCCTGTGACGGCCTTTCCACTTCAAAAGACTTTACCTGAGCAACTCTTAATATGCAGAAAGAATATTTTCTGACGGTAAACTTCTTCCAAGCTTAAATGTAATGAAAGTAAGTTCGGCATCACTGATTTTCATATGATAAGGTCAATCTCGTGAATCTCACAGAGTATGCAGTTTGGTTCTTTGTTTCGCTTTTAATGTTGACAGCCTTAAAGCAAAACAAAGGAAGTTTTAGATTGAAGAAATATTCAGCAAAAGATGATTATTACATTATTCCTCTTCCAAATTAAAAGCTGGGGACAGCACAGGCCATGAGTTACAGTCAACTGTGGCTGCAGCGAGCCATGTAGCTTATTAGGATCTAACAATAACAAATAAATCACAGCTAACATGTGGAAGATGTTTATCAGTTACGGCTGACTTGTAAAACCAATTTCAGCTTATACAAGATCACAAAAATCCGCATCACAAGACATATTGTCATGGCTCAGTTGTACATAAATCAGCGAAGATGATCAGTGCCATCTGGTTCATTAAACTCTTTCACAAGATGAAGTTACATAAGTTGCTAAACAGGCTCTGGGTTCCCTTTTTTAGCCTTGCCTTTCCTTGACTAGTCCTACAGTGTCAACAGTTTTGTGCTGTAAAAGTAACACCCTCGTTGTTGTCAGTCTAGCTGCTTGAGCCAGTGAGGCTGTGGTTACCTCTGATGAGTGAGCTATTTTGGTATCTAGGGCACTGACAAAAACATGTTGCACAAAGACCATAGGACACTGACACCGATGACAACATGAAAAGTCAAAAAATACACACAGACACGCACACACGTGCGGCCCGCAAAAAAGAAAATGACCCTGCAATGGATCTGAGATCTACCTGTCTTCAGTTACTGTCTCCTCATTGAACGGAGGCAGTGGGGAAATCTGGGTCTTCAATCTGTCAAAGACCTTAGTGACAGACCTCATAAGACTGCCAGCGGTAACCTCTTCAACTTCATGGTCTCTGGAGGCATTTGGCACAATGAACTGCTTACAACTTAAACAATTATCGGCAATTATTTGTCATTATTAGGAAATATGATTTTTTTTTTTTCAGTGATTTTGCAACTTACGCTGCCTGGGCCACTGTCTCATTATGTCTAACCTCCTGCATCATTTCATATCTGCAAGAGATAGAGATTCAAATCAATAAAGAAACAAAAAAACAGTATATGAAATGCTGTAGAAGTGAAGGTCACAATTCCAGCATGTGTCATTTGAACAAAGGTGACATAGAGTGTTTTTGTCTGACGAAGAAAAAAGTAATAACTTAACTTAACTTAACACTTACATTGACTCCATGCTCTTGCCGCAGGTTGAACCATTTTCCCCGACCTCATTCACAAAAAAGGACGAAAATTACAACTAGTATTAGTTACAGTGCACATTAGTAGGAGTTCAGTTAAATTAATCACAACGTTTGATTCAGCTGTAATAGTACAACATGCATGGCCAAGCTGAAGTTGTTTAGTCACTGTTGTCGATGTATTTAGAACTGAAACAATAAGTTGATTCAACAAGTAGTCAGTCAACAAAATTAATCTGTAACTATTTCAATAATTGATTAATCGTTTTAATCAATTTTAACACACATATGCCAAACATTCTCTGCTTCCCACTTCTCCAATGTGAGGGTTTGATGCTTTACTTTGTCATATATGATATTAAGCTATCTTTGGAGTTTGGGCTCTTGGTCAAACAAAAAATAACATCAACGTGGTCACTTGACATCACTCTGGTAAACTATAATTGGCATTTTCCTATATTTTAATGACATGTCATAGATAGAATGACTCATTTATCAAGAAAATAACTGGCAAATGAATTGATACTGAAAATAATTGGTAGTTGCAGCCCTACTTGTAATTGTCTCAAGTAGGATTTCGGATAGTCATAGATTGGATTCAAAGGTTCTGATGCACGTCTTTTGGAAAAATCTTCACCCTGCTGTCCAATCAGAAAGCAATATGCCATGTGTCAGAAGGAGAAAAACAACCTCCAGTTGCCCCAATTAATATATTACTAATTACAAACAATCAAGTTGAGATGTTGTCCCTTTGATTTTTCAGTGTTGTTTACCAAAGCATTTGAGGATGGATCAGACATGGACCGTATTTTAAGCTGTGGCTGAAAAAGAAAACAAAAACACACATTAAAGCACACGTGTGTACAATATTTGTGTGTTTAGTGCATGTGTCACATTATTCTGAAAGCAGAAGGTTTTGATCGTAGAGAGATTTGTAGAGAAAATGAGACGATCCCCGTGAAAATGTGCAGTGTGTGTTGTGTTGCTTTCAGCCCATTAACCCCTAGAAGGGGAAGAGTGGGGGGGGGATGTTTGACATGCAGCAAAGGTCCCCGGCCAGAATCAAACCATGCATGTTGTGATTATGTGACATGCAATGTAACCATTCACTCCAGCAAAAAGTAAAATGTGCTAGAATAAACACAGGACTGGAACAGTGCTAAAGTATGACTAAGAACTTAGTCGACACCACAGAGCCATGCAGTCGTCCAGCAGAGTGTTCTGTTTCTGAATATTTTGAGCGTCGGTATGAGTTTGAGACCCATCTCTTCAACGACAGCAAGATGTAAAGGTAGACTGACAGGATGCATGCATTTAGAAAGATTTGGCCAAACGCAAGCAGAGCTTTAGTTGCAATGGACCAACCTTTTCAGACACAACAGCTGAATTTCTTTATCGGCACAAGGGGGTTAGAAATAACCTGGTAAAACAGGAAGGGAGGTCTATTAGAGAGCTGATTGATAAGCACGGTTAATGGAGCCAGAGACCGACAGCAGGAAATAAAATAATTGTGAAACAAGTGAAAGGAAAGGAGGGAAAGAAGAGAAAAGCCACTTATTGGATAAATTACTTGTCGACATCCATTTGAGCCAGGGGACATGAGCATTTACCTCAACTGTTTCAACTGTTTCCTTTAGCAGTAAGAAAATACAACAAATAATTACTGTCAGTGACAGTGACATAGCTGGTAAGCAAACATGACAGAAATATAAAAAAAAGAGCAGTGCAACAGATGCTTTGTGTCAATAAACTGTTACAAAATATCGTAAAGAACAAAAATCTAAACGTACCTCTGAACCCATACATTTATGTGGCAGGTTTTTGAGGGCGTCAAACAGGTCAGAGAACCAGCCTTCCACTTCCTCACTAGAAGAAAGAAGGACATATGAACCGCTTTTTAAACTAGAATGGCACTCAGTAGAGCACATACCTCCGACAAGGCCAAATATGTCCACATGTAAGCTGTGGCAAAAAATTGTCGCAATGTTAAGGAAAGTGGTTAAAAAAAAATTCCTGGATAAGCCCCTTGAACCGCATCCGCACCAAATTTGATTGGGCTCTTCCCTGGCCCATGCCTCATCCTTCCACCAAGTTTGGTGCAAATCGGTTCAGCACTTTTTGTGTAATCCTGCTGACAGCTAAACAAACAAACCAACAAACAGACACGGGTGAAAACATAACCCCCTTGTCGGAGGTAAAAATAATTTTTTTCCACAAATTATGGCTATTACATTCAATTTTAAATTCAATTTTAAATTCACATATAAAGTGGAAATAGTGACATTTAGCAACAATTCAGTGTGGGCAAAGTGAAAGGCAAAGCCATTATCTGCTGATTGACGGTAACCAAACAGGGAAGCAGCATCATAATTTAATTTTGATTGTTATAACTCCCAAAATAGTAGATGGTGTAAAGGGCAGGGGGAAGTGTTTTATGAGGCACTGTGAAAGTGTCAGTCAGTGCCTTGAGAGGAGGATTGGCCAACTCAGCTGTGGCCTCAACCTCACACCATCACTGACTTTCAAATTAATGCAATTCATGTACAGTATTTGGGACTTTCTTTCTTCACGTTGCCGTCGCAAAACCCGAAACTAATACTACTCTTTTGAAAAAGTTATATTGTTTTACAATGGCAGCATTCATGCACAATCCAAACATGATTTATTTTGAAAAATACACAGATGATCTGTGATTATTGTGGACTCATGACAGGATTTTGATTAATTAAGATTTCAGATGAGGTTTTTGGGCTGCTGGCTGCTCATTCGGACATTTTTCACTCCCACATAGTCCTACAATTCCCCCAATAAATATTTATGTTTAGGGTCATAGTAAAAGACATTCCTATGTATGTGTGGCATGTACTGTTTTTACAATACAGTGTCATAATATGCGTTTAAGTTTGTAAAAGAGTCATAAATTCCATCTTGGTGCTTTATGTCACTCTTCAAAACCAGATGACTGACCTCGTCTCCCCGACGAGGAAGTAGTCCCGGTCAGCAGCCCTGATGTAGAGCACACAGGATGGGGAGCACCTGGCGCTCTTCTGGACCCATCTCCATCTCTGGTGGTCTTGAGGGTTCACATACAACAGAGAGATACTGATACAAGGACACAAAAGATACAGATGTTGAAAATAACATTTAGTCCTGGAGGAGATATACATCCAAAAACAAAGCCCTCTCAAAAAATGAGAGAGAAAAACAACATGCACACAAGCTTATAAAGAAATTCTGGGAAAACATAGTTTAAGAGAAGTATGTTGTTTCATATTCTTCATGTTTTATTCGTTATAGGTTACACAGGAAATAAAAAAATAACAATAAATTGCTAATAAATGGCCCATTCGAGGACATACCGTGACAAGTTTATCCCTCCAAGTGGCCTGTCCTTTTCCTCTGGACTCCTGAAGTACTTCAGTTGATGTTCTCGATCACTGATTTTGAACAGCACAAAATACCTCTTCTTCCATGATTTCTGCAGGAGAAATACGATATAATAAATAATGTAATGTGATTTTTAAAACATATGCACATAAAAAGCAGCAATATATTGCACTCTTTGTGCTATCTGTCACCTCTGTCTTCAACCGCTTTGGGGGAGGAGACTTGAACAGGTATCCAGATCTTATTTCTGTTGTAATTTCAAGTGGTCTGTAGAACACGGCATTTCCGGCTGAGGGCAAAAGAAAAGCCTATTGTTTTGTGATCATTAGCTTAAATCTTGTCTGTGTTTACAGAAATCTATAACTTTATTTCCCCGTAGGATCTATTTGGGACTACCAGCAAAGGATTTATGGAGGGAGAATGAACAAGTTGTGAAAAACTGAAAATAAACTTGAAGAGTAGTTTAAAGAAAGGACTGAGTGATTAAAAATCTCCAAACTATTAATGAGGGTGCCGACATGCAATACCTATGTACATAATTGAATTCCAGGTGTCCTTGTCAAATCTTTTGTGACTTGATCAGCTGTTAAAAACAAGTTTTCCGATACACTTTAAGCAAGCCCAAGATACCAGTAAATAACCACAAGCACCTAAATCAAATCATAAATCAGGTTTCCAGATGAAATACACTACCTGTGCTCTTCTGGGCCTTATGCATTGTGACACCTCACCTAAACAAAAATAACACAGGCATCTATCAGTCTCTGCCTCTTCCAGACAGCATAAAAATATCCAGGGGGAAATAGTTAACCTTAACTAACAATGTAGAGTTTAAAAATAGGCTCAAGCCTCTGTGTAAGCAGAGCAGGAAATAGCGCTCAATTCACAAAAAGAAGCCTTGTAATTTTCACATGTACATTTATGAGAAAAGAAAAAACATTTTGTGACTGTTGCCAGTGAAGACATTAGTGCACTAATTTATCTAATTTATTTAAGTCTATAATAAGTATGCACATACAGTATCTTAGCAAATTTAAAACTTACTAATATTTATTCTTCTCTTCACATCCAGCCATTGTTAAGGTTTACACAATTAAAGTCTCACTTTTCTAAGACGGAACCAAATATGTGTTGGCGAGTCGATGCACATTAAACTATGTTACACATCACAGAGTAATTAAATAGGAACAACAAAAAAATCCAACACATTACTATATATATATACATATAAATACACATATATATACATACATATATAAACATAATATGGTTACCTGTGTAGCACCTGTTCAGAGATTCTGCTCACCTCACTGTCTTTAACAAAAGTAAGTGTTGCTGCATGAGGAAGCTGGATGTTTTCTGTACCTGACAAACAGTAACAAGATATTCATAAGGGGAACTGGAGTTTCTGGTTCTTCGCTTGAGTTGTTTTAAGGTTCTACCCGCTGTGTTTGTGGGCTGCAGAATTCCATGCAACGCTCCTTAAGTAGGATGACGGCAGCAGAAAGAGAAAGGGCGGCAAAAAAATAATGGTAAAAACCACATCGACAGGGAATAAATTTTAGCCAAAAACATTCAGGTCAATCATAATATGTCTGTACTATGTGAGATGTGCATGTGAGATTTAAAGGATGTCAGGTTATTATTGTACCACTTCAGCTGAATATAGTATGTCTTTAAAGCTGTGTAAGAGTCCAGATTATGAACTCTTGACGCATTCTCAATTCAAATTCTGATTTTAACTTCCTTGCAAAGTGTTTCAGTTTAGAACTTTGATGGAAGAAATGTAGAATTGGTCAGAAGAGCCCCCCCACACACACACACCTGTTGTAAGCAGGTGTAAGGATCACTTTTATTTTTATTAATATTCTGTATTTGCCTACAACTGTAACTTCTCAAATATGAAGATGTATTTTATAGTATTACACCTGTGTTTTACTACATTGTCATTCATCATCTGTTTATAGCCTTACCAACTTATTAGGAGTTATTGAAAAATTAATTCATAAACACTCATATTTACAGTGCATTATAAACAATTTAGGAAATGTTTATATGGTGCTTATAATTGCTAAATAGGCCGGAATAAAGCAAAGTGTTGCCAGTATGTTCATAGCAAGGTTGATATTCAGACGCTGGAGTAAAAAAAGCTACAACATGCTTCGGTAGAAGTAGTAGTATCAGTACGTGCCGGGCAGTTAAAACCAAAGAGATGTTTCTGGTTGAAGTTTGTGCAGGTTCAATTCTGCACTGATTCAAAGTCGATTTATCAGCAGAGTCGCAGCCGTATGTATCCCATGGTGTGAAACGACGAGCAAACCTCTCTCTAAAGCGGCTGCTTTAGCCCTACCCAGTTCAGAAATGGGCATGACATTCTGAGGGGTTGATATGTAGCACTCAGATGGAGGCATGTCCTGTTCCACTTTCTTCCATATCCTCTGATGAGAAATGTGTCAGGATAACAGGGAGGAGGAGACTGGAGTCCTGCGTGGCAGATTTGAGGGATATTCCGTGTCTGTGCCGTGACGTGAGGATGACTAGAATTTGACTTTAGTCCTGTCAGTCACTAGACGAATGGGAGTCAGCTGCTTTTGGTGCATCTCTCTGCTTGTGCATATGCATTGGCCATTTGTGCTACGCGTGTAAAAGATCATGGGTCATGGCGAGCATTTAAACAGGCATCGGCTGAGACAAATTTAACTTTCTTGTGCTCAATTGCAACGGAGACCTAAAATCCCTTTGTGCACATGGAATATTTAGCGAAAAAGCACAGTGCAAAGTATATGAACAACAGCACCGTCAGTGTCTCATAGACTTCCCAAACTCCGTCAAATGTGCATTTGGGTGAACACATAAACACACACACACAGACGCTCTTATAATCATACATCAAGGTCAGTGTCAGGTTGGTATATAGAGAGCTGTTAGGGGCTTCTCGGTTAGTGGGGCATGAACTAACTCTTCCTCAAGTCTGACAGCTTGCCTGTGTCCTGCTCCATTAGCCCTTCTCTGCCTTGAACCTTGTTTCCTTCCGCTTGTCTTCAAAGTTTAGATTCACGGTCTCTCCCTAATAAAACAAGGCGCATGCTTGCAAGTGCACCAGGACAGTGGAGGGCGGTGGGTGGCATATATTAACCCTGTTCTCCCCCTCCCCCACGACAGACCTTCACATCTGTGGCAGGCCTATAAAAGCCCTCGTGGTCGTGTTGTCACTGGTTAGTGGAGTTGCACTACTGCACTACTGTACGGAAAATGAATAGTGAGCTAGGAGGGAAGGTCACAAATGAAGTAAGCAATTCCTCTTTGGTTTCTTTTTGAGAAGAAATGTCAATGACACTGTTGACCCACCACCTTTAGCTCATGTTTTCACTTCCTTTTACCTGCAATTCTTGAACTCTTTCTTTTGATTTTCCTGCCTGTATGTGTTTCAAAGGAAACTCTTCTGAAACATCAGCAGCACCTGCAACGACAAAGAGATGTCATTACCTACAGGATGAAGAGGCTGGCAGCTAAGCAGGAAGAGATAACAGTAATTATGTTAAATAGTTTGCCTTACAAATACAGTACAAATTGTTTGCTCAAATCTGTCATTTTCTTGCTTTTAGGCCACAGGCTAATAGCTAACACCTGCAAAATCGTACTAGGTGGGACCACATGGGGGCACATGTGACTTTGCAATCAGCAGTCCCTATACCTTAATCAGAGACACGATAAGATTGAATAAACGTTGGTGAGAAGGGTCTGAATTCTTTGGGGTATTTAATCAACAAAAGCAGGAATCTTGTCCCATCAGTGTCAGTGTCGATGAACATTATGTTCCAAAACATCCCAAGGGTCATTGTCATACTAAAATCATGATGCATGCTGTTCAACCTGAAGAGATTTTTTTTTTTTTTAATTCGTTTAATTTGTTCAGTGCCTCATGCTCTTGAATTTATCTGACAACAGTGAAACATAGAGCATGTCCTTGTACTGCTGAAGCACATTAGACCTCAAGGTTAAATGAGTTATGAATTCTGAAATTCACTTTGGGTTTTGCTATCCTGCCTGTTTTATTTTGTTTTGTTTATGCATATAGTGGTCCTCCTTGTTTGCCTTTTTCCCGTGCTCTTCCAACACCAAAGCATTTTTTCGCATAATGCTGGGTAGTTTTTGTTTATTTCACTCTGTAGGATCTGTGCTGCATGAAAGCTCATTTCATAGATATGTTGATTGTTGCTTATGTGCCTAACCAACATACGGTGCTGTAGAGCTGAAATGGTTAGGCAATTAATTGATAAGTCTTTTGGCAGAAAATTAGTCTGCAACTATTTTGATAATTGATTCATCATTTACAAGCAAAAATATCAAACATTTCCTAGTTCCAGCTTCTCAGTTGTGTTTTTCTTCATCTTACATGATAGATAATTGATCATTTTTGGGTTCTGAAATGTTAATCGTGCAATACAAGCTATTTGAGGACATAAACTTAGGCTTTAGTAAATTGTAAGAGGCATTTTCCACTATTTTCTGACATTCTATAGACCAAACAATTGATGGATTAATTGAGACAAAAATTGTCAGATTAACTGATACTGAAAATAGCCCTACTGTGTGGGGTTTGCAGGTTATAATTCACAAAACAACATCCAAACCAGACCATAAATGTACAGCTATTATATATTACATATACCTGTACTATTACAGTATAAACGTGTTTTCCAAAAAAAAAAAAAAAACCCAAAAAACATTAGTCTGTCAATATACTACACTACTACAAATGTATTTCTCTGAACTTAGAAGAACACCAATGCAGTGAAGGACAAAATCAGGAAGAAGTATGAAGACATGAAGCGGATTTTAGATGAGGATCTTCGCATCACTCTGACCCAGCTGGACACAGAGCACGAGGCCATGGAGAAGTTAGTGGAGGAGAGGATGGAGGACTGCTACCATCTCACCCAGGAACTGAACCAAGAACTGGACAACCTTGACGCCTATGTGAAAAAGGACACACAAGATGTTGATATTGAGGTAAACACAAGGACAGATCCAAAGTTATGATTTCATGCAACTTATGGGGCATATAATACATTTTACTGTTTCAAAGCTCTTTCAAAGGTATAAAGATCAGTGATTATGTATTCTTTTTATATCTTCTACAGAGTGCTGAAACAGAAAAAAGGTATGTTTATATTTGTGCTCCCTAATTGGGAAAGTTGTCACATGGGTTATTACTGGTTCAAAAGGTAATTGAATTGACGAGAAGCTAAGACTTTTTTGACTTTTGGTGCTCTGCGAGTCGTGTCAACCGTTTCTTTTGTTTGTATTTAGAATTTCTGAGACTCTGAAGGTGACTCACCCTGACCTGATTCAGATGGATGAGTTCAAGAATGAACAGCTGCTGAGTCTTACCATCAACCTGCTGCTGTTAATCAGATCCCAGGTCCCTGTCACCAAGAAACTGTTTCAGAGCTGTGAGTTCTCCCAAAGAGACAGGTAGACTGACGTGAAGGAATCTTGCTCCAAGCTATGTCAAAGGTTACAGCTGTTACACTCGTGGGGAGAACATGACATATCATCTACAATATCTTTTGTACAAGTCGCTCAATTTTTCTGATGTCTCTCACACAGATGCTGCAGATGTCGTCCTTGACGCTGACACCGCCCACCCCAAGCTGATCATCTCCCCCAAAGGGGACTCAGCCACCTACACAGGCACCTGGCAGGACGTCCCTGAGACTCCCTCCCGCTTTGACAACACCCTAAACGTAGTCAGCCAGCAGGGCTTCACCAAGGGCCGCCAGTACTGGGAGGTGGAGGTGAGTGGGAAGAGCTACTGGGAGCTGGGGCTCACCTACCCGAGCATCCCACGCAAAGGCCGCAAGGAGGACTGCTGGCTGGGCCGAGGCAAAGAGTCTTGGTGTGTGGAATACTTCAATGGAGACTACACGGCGTGGCATGGGGGTGTCCAGCATGAGCTGACTCTGCTGGCAGGTAAACAGTTCACTCGCATTGGGGTATACTGCAGCTTCCCTGGGGGTTTGGTGTGCTTCCTTGGAGCTGATACCATGACCCCCATCCACTGCTTCTGTACTGGGACCTTTACTGACACCTTACATCAAGCGTTATGTCCTGGTCATGACAATGAAGGCACAAACTGGAAGCCCCTTCAAATCCGTGATGCTTCCCGATCAGCTCCTGTTCTCTGAGCTGGGGCTGGAAGGCCTAAGGGAGACTGTGGGTGTCAGGTTATTCAAAATGCTTTGGAGGGAATTTTTAAGGTCAATCTCAATGTTCGATTACAATCTGCAGTCATGTTGTTCATTTCCAGTCATTCATGCTTTTCTTTATAGTGGACATACCAAAGCTAACATGACGTTAGAGCTGTCCTTCATACTGTGGGACAGTGCTTATTTTTTAAAGTTTATTTTTAATGCCATGATAAAGCAGA
The DNA here is from genome assembly GCF_016859285.1 of Xiphias gladius. Classification (NCBI taxonomy): domain Eukaryota; kingdom Metazoa; phylum Chordata; class Actinopteri; order Istiophoriformes; family Xiphiidae; genus Xiphias; species Xiphias gladius. The sequence goes on along the minus strand of NC_053408.1, from coordinate 10,986,573 downwards.
ATACCCAGTTGACGAATTGCAAACGACAGAAGTTGAGTTGGGAAAGAAAGAAATAATAAATAACCTTTAATTTGGTAAGATAGATCTGCTTTTAAGCTTTCAAGATTTGGGATTTGTCTACCATTACTTTAACTCAAGGAGTAAAGCTGGTGTTATCCTATATTTTTCTTATTCTCAACAAATCTCATGAAAATAACAAAAACGCATTATTCTACCTCTCAATACTTCCGACCCGCCTGTAGCACTAAGTCCCAAGCCCAGTGGTTTCCACTAAATCTTATATAAAATCAGTCACAAAAATAGAGCAATAGTAATAAGTAATGGGCACTGTAAATTTTATCATGTTTCTCAAATATTAGTAAATATTGTATTTGTTAGGGACTCCTTTTAGTTGCAGATTAATACACATTTGGTGCTCTAGTGAGTATTTACAATATCCAGATGATGTGTGTGTTCAACTCCATAAAAACAGTATAGTGTCCATATTTCTCATAATGAAGCAACATGTCACTCAGTTAGTATGGCTCACTGATGTGTTTTAATATATACAGGAATATTTTAGTTAGATCACTTCATTGTTGGTTTTCGTCTTATTATGAGATTTGTTGACAATAATATAGAAAAATATAGAATATCTCCAGCTTTATCTTTAAACTGTAAACGGAAAGCTGAAAGAGTTTGTCTACTATTAAAGTATGGACGGCTGAAAATTCAACCTAACACTGAGAGTAACTTATAGGTATAGCTCTAAAAATTCAAAACGATTCTTGTAATATCTTCAATATTTGGTTGAGTAAATTAAGGTAAATGTATTAACATGTATAAAGCATCTTCCTGGTGTCAAAAACAGCAGCCTCTAAATGTGGTCTGTGTTTACAGATGTGCAAGAGAAATGACACACAACTTATTACACAATAAATTCTTTATGTTTATTACAATAAAATGTTTACATAAGCATTCCTCTGTTTTGAAGTTATTTAAACAAGGTATTGCCCCAAATGAAAAAAATATTGGGCCAGATTATAATTTCAATGTAATTCATTCATTATTTTTTTTCCAAATATTTTCTAATATATTCCTGAGGACAACAGCATTTAACACCTGAAAGCATTTAAAATTTTACCCCTAAAGATAAATTTTTCCGTCTTTCGATTCCATTCCAAAACAAGTGGAGCAAACACTCCTTTCAGCACAGGTTGGGCACCACATCACTGATCAGAGATCCATGTGTCGAGAGGGACTCAAGAGTTGTGGCTGTATTGGACAACAATGGGGAATGCCAGTATTGATCACACTCCTGGCACCTATAAATATTATGTTAGTAGTAATAAAATAATTAAAAATGACTGATAAAAAATACAAAGCGAGAAAAGGAGAAAGTGTAATAATAAATGAAAGCTACTGCTGAACTTTTCCCCTATATTACTGACACATGCAATCATGTGAATAATGTAAAAACATTGCAGCAACAGTGAGAGTGTGTATTACGGACATGTGGATTGTGTATGTTCAGACTTGTCACCACCAGTAATAGCTGCCTCTGTGAATGACAGACTTTGGGACAATAACAGTGTATCTGCACAAACAAACTTTGTGTAAATTGTAATGACCAGCAGCAAATGTCTTTTATGTATTAATAAATATATTTTCAGATTTTACCATATAATTTAATTATAATAATTCATTTAATCAGTTATGCATTATTGTTTTTAAAAACTTTGCTTAGTGCACTAAGTGCTTGAAAATCATATATAAAAGCATTTTTTTCATGATTTGGGTTTTTAAATCATTCTAAAGCAAAGCTCAATTTTTAAAAAAAAAGTAGTAGGACATTGCTGGGTACCTCTTACTACAGTGTACAGTATGTTATGACAATGTACAACACTAATATACAGTGAAATGATGTGGCATCGTGCTTTGGGCCCCAGTCCAGCTTTACACTATATTTCCCAAATTTATGACATTTTTAGACATTCTCAAATTCCCTATCTGGTGTCAAAATCCTATCATGCAGTAAAGATATTTAAGAGGAATGTCTAATTTTAAAGATTTTAAAAAGGGAAATTCATAAATCTGATTTGTTAGACCTTGACTAATGAATAAGACAAGTGCATTATTTTTATCATATGCAAATACATGAACTTCACCTTCTCGGGCTTGAACGACAAGCAAGTGAAGTCTTCAACATCACGCTGAGAAAACTGGCAAAATTGCAAATGATTATTGCTTTCATGGGGGTGGACTATATACTATGCACTTGACCCAAAATCTCATAGAACTAATCACTACACAGCAAAAGATCACACCTTCCTAGCCATACGTATATGAAATTCTTTAACATTACATTTACCCACTTCATGGGACATTAAAGAACCTGAGGATGCCAGCATGCTGCTACCAACTTAAACTTGCTAGGAAGGCTGAGACACTGAGCCTTTGGCAAGAGCGTCGTGACATGTTTCTGCTCACAGGAGTGTTGTCTTTTTCTTTTGTGTCTTTTGTTTTGACAACTGAGAGCTGAAAACGTTAAAACACGGATAACTGAAAATGGTCTGATCCATTTGTCCGGATGCTTTTTTTTTTTTTTTTTTTTTTTTTGGCTTTAACAATTCGGTGGACCAGGTTTGTAATCAAGGCAGGTCCCTCATCTCTCATATATCAATCAAAGGGTCTGTAATCACTCTATTCTAATCCCTAGTTGAAATTTCTATAGACTTATTGGTGCATCTCAAAAGAAGCTTCACTTAGACTAGTTTCGAAAAATCATATTATATAAATATAAAAAGGATAAGATTAATTAATTAAGGCTTTAAAAACATTCAACTCTCACCTGGTTTCCAATATACTTTACTGTGTAATAGTAATAGAGTATTATACACTCTACAGATGCAATGGACTGCATTAGACAGGTTTATGATCAGTTTCTTGAGAGACTACTCTCAGAACACCAAATGCCAGTTATTTCAGTTATTCAGAAGCTGATTCCATGCAGTAAATGATAGTGCCAACTTTTTCCTGTCCTTGCTTGCCCTTGCCCAGTAGGTAGAGTCCGTGTCAACATCTATTGCAAATGCTGGAAAATGGAGAGACACATATTTAGATATGATTCCCCAAACCCACAAAAACTGGCAGCAAATTTTCCGGGCTGGTAGAATAACATGGATATTTCACAATGCCTGTCGACAAAGATCAGATCAAATGTGACGCCATTATTCTGAAGAAAAACCTGAAGAGGAATAAATTTCACCATCAACACATGAACGCGGAGTGCCACTGTAAATTTTTTTTTTTTTTTTCTTCACGGAGTGCTGGTTTTCGGGCCCAACTACACATGCAAAATGTTAATATGTGCTCCAAATGAGCAGTGTCCTGCTGGGCCTGAATCATCCCTGAATGCTTTGACCGCTTAGCCGGTACCTGAAACAGTCAGTCTGTCAGTCAGTCAATCAGTCAGTCAGTCAGTGATGTCATACAGTACAGTAAGTTAGGTTGGCGGTCAGTTGAAATACAGTTCTTTCGTCAGCATAGAGACCACACAGGGAATCTGCTTCTTCTCACTGAAACGTGGGTCTTCAGACCAGGACTCAAAGCTGGTGGCCACCATGTAGTTGACCCGTGTCAGGATCTGCATTATCTCCAGCTGCTTGCCAAACTCGTTGAGGACGTTGCAGAGTGCCTGGACAAACCAGGAACCACGTCCAGGGTTCCTCCATGAGTAATACCCTGGAAAAATCAACTTGAGTCAGCACTGAAACTGCGCTCCTAGGTGTTTGCTCACTGATGCACCCAGCACAGGTATGTTATAGATACACAAAACACTTTCACTTCAACCATTTATGTGTTTGGCAATAAAAAACATGTACTTTAAAAAGAGACTTCACTTCAAAACAATGCTTTACCTGGCACAGTGGAGTAGGCAAAGAGGAAATCTGCCTCTACAGGGATCTTATGTCTTGGATTAGCATCCGTCTCCAGGGTGTCGTTTGGCGGACCCGAATCAGTCTGTATACCATCATCAAATTCGGAACCCCGACAAGCCTGGTGAAGTAAATGAAATGACATTTCATTGTGATCCTGAGTAGCTTTCTCAACGATGACCTGGTGAAGCAATTAAAACATTAACTGTTTTTAAAAGCTAGAATGGGCAAAAGATTTACACAGTAACCATTATGTGTCCATGGGGAGCTACTGAAACCCATTCAAATCTGTCTTCTCAACAAAAAAACCTGCTAAAGTTAAATGTTTCTGTCATTGAAGCCCTAGGTTGACCATTTGGGTCAAAAGCTGTTGACTTAACACATAAATCTATTAGTTGTCACCAACTGTAACATTATTGTTACATAATTACAATATGTTTTTTTTATAATTTTTTTTTATATCACAATGTCATTTATAAATGAAAGTCTTCAGAACTGCGTACCTGGATGAAGAAGAGTTTTGGCTTTCCAACTAAGCTTTTGCACATGTCCCCCCTGAACAGCGAGGTCATGGTCTTGATGGGCATGGCTCCATCTGTGCCGTAGATCATGCCCTCCTCACCGTGGCTTAGCAGGATACAGGCGAAACACGAGCTGTCACTATGGTCTTCCTCCGAGGCTGACCCATACACACACAAACAAATACTCAACTCTTAGCTCGGCTCGGGCCTCATTAAACCTCTCTTAATTAGTGTGTAATCTCAGTAACATAACGGCCTCGTTTGAAATTCGTTATCCATTCGCCTTTTACATTTATATTGATGTCAAATACTTTAAAAGCGTTTTACGCAAATTGGATTGTACAAAATGTCATGTGTTTATCCTCAGAGGGGCATTAATGTGTAGATTTAAATTAATTACGATTTCTGTTAGACACTAGACACTTTGTTGACACTAGAAAAAAGGTTACATGTAACAGAAATCATTAGGATTCGTCCAATGGGCACCGTGAGTATATACAATAATGTAATGTAAATCCAGCCATTTATTTTCAAGACACTGTGTCATGGAACAAAAAGTTGATAGAGAGAATATTTTGAACTGATTGTAAGGCAAGACAAAATCATAAGGTTGCATTCGCCCAGGACTCAATATTGTCAATACCACATGTAATTGCAACTGTCCAGTTGTTGCCATCAGGGTATCTTATATCGAGCCAAGTTGCTGGACGGACTGACAGATAGAAAGACCGACTGGCCAACTGCTGGTGAAAAACTGTGCAGATTCTTAAGAATCGCAGCCATTTAAATATCATATCACATCAAACAAAAGGTTCACTGTAGTTTCTATAGGCATATGACATGAGAGGCAACCTCTCAACTGTCTTCACAAATTAAGGCCAGAGCCAAGCTAATCCCTAGCATTTATGCAATAACTTTTACAGCGGCACCACCTGCTGTCAGACCTGGTGTTTTTAAGAAAAAAATACAACATTCATTAAGATGAACAGTCTTGAATGCGATCTTGGTCATGTCGATAACAATGCATGTAAAAGCACCAATGTTCATCTAAGAGCATTGGACTGTGTGTATATCAAAACGAATGAATCTGGTAGAGCTGTAAACAAAGCTGGTATCTAAAACAATCTATCCTGTGTCTTCGTTGGCTAAGTAAAAAAATATCTGTGCTTCCAGGACCCCTCCACTAAAAATTATGTAACCACAGTGGTGTTTACCAACGGGTTGCAGTAAAGATGTCCTTATGTCAACATTAAAGTGATTAATTGAGGTCTGAACATCAGCTAGAGCTACAGAGGATAACTGCAATTTGGGTGCAGTTCAAATTCCCAGCAATCACTACATAATTAAGGTGAGCAGCTTGCCCATGTTGAGCCTGAGAAAACTTAGCTCAATATGTTTATGTGCAGTAATAAAGGCATTTTTACAGCGGGCCATCATTACGTTCAAGGTTACTAAATCTGCCATCAACTACAGTGAGACTGACACTATGAAGGAACAATCTTTTTTTTTTTTAAACATTTTTCAAAGGTGCTGTATACAGACAAATTTCAAATTACCTCACCACATTTCCTGTGAGTGTGGGAACCATGTTTGTTATACACTTTGTCCAGTTTGGGAGAACAAGGCGAGGGTGAAATAAAGCTTGAGCTCCAACACTGAATGACAGAGGACTTTACTACTCACCTTCTCTGAGAAGACGCTCCATCTTCTCACATGTCTGATCATTGTAGATGAAGACGTCGAAGCCAAGGCTCTTGAAGCACTTGAACAGCTCACCTGCGTCTCGGTCCGTGCCATTGCGTACATTCATCCCTGTCAAACAATTTGCATAGAATACACACTCTTTATGCAATAATATTGATCAATATTTGGATCGGTGTACAATGTGTTTGAAACAAGATGCCGTACCTGTCTTTTCATCAAAGTTTTTGTTGTTGATGATGATGCACTTGCCCACTCGCTGGTGGCTCATCTTATACTGGAATGTTGGTGAAACAATTCTGTAATGGCTTTCAGAAGAGTAGTCCTGCTCCCGCGTCTGGCCATCCTTATTCTTCTTACTAGTGGAGTCAGAGAGAAACAAAATATTAAGGAAAGTTATCACTTCCACGGCAGCATTATTAAAAATCAAAATTTAACACTACAGTACTCCAATATTGTTTACTTTTGAGCAGTAACACTCAGCTACACTTTAAAAATGTGGATATAAAGTAAATGTATAGAATATAACAGATCACATCCATAATATTTCCTAAACAAAGACATTACTGTCTTTTAGACCTTACCAAACAAACTAAAAAAAAAATATATATATATATATATATATATATACATATAAATTAGAATAGAAATAGGAATAATAATAACCATGAATGTGATAATAAAAAAATGCACTGGCCTTTAAATTTCAAAAAATTAATCAACCAAACATAACGTCTTAGATGCTAAAAGTTAGAAAAAAAAATGCTCATCTTTAATTAGGTCCATAAGCTCAGTTAAAAATTTCATAATGTTGTCTCTTACTGTACATGGTAGCATCTTGTGAGCCAAACGTTTTCTAGAAAATATTCTTGACTCTTACACAGCGTGACTGTGTTTTTTAAGTTGAAATGTTGCTACACGATAGTTACTTCGGCATAAGTAAATGTCCTTCCAATACAAGTAAAACTCACATGAAAATGAAAACACTGAACCACTTACTCAGAAACCAAAGAGTACATACATTTTCAAATAAGGCATTAATGTCACGGCCAAATTTGGTTGCAGTGATCCACCGTCGGGTTAAAGAAGAAACTAGAACATTTTTTCTTAGCGCAGATTTTTAAAAAATCATAACCACATCAATGTAGATTGAGCGACAGGAAATCTTCCACGAGTGGCAATTCACACAGACCTGTCATATTTCCATTCTTTAAAAGATCCATCCAGATAGCTAAGCCAACAGTGGCCCACTAGGGGCTCACAAAATCCAGGCTTGTTCCAGAAGAGCCTAGTCATCAGGTTACTCAAGCATGGGAACAATACACAGCAATGTGGACCAACAGTCTCATGCACATACACTCACAGGCAGCACAGCCATATTCTAATAAACATGTGATCCAGAACTTTTTGAAGCCCCCCTCCCACCTCCAAATTGTGCCACCATACTGTGCCAAACAATTGCGCGAGGGTGGGCAAAGAGCTGCAACTCTGTTTTGCTGTGGGCTGGGCATGGCAGAAAGAGCAGCAGGTAGGAGGATGGTGAAGAGGAATATGAGGCGGTTCTGTCGGTCTTACCTGGGCTGGTCATTAAGCGCTACGCCACTCTGCATCTGAAATGCGTTGGTTTTGTCTCGTTTCTTTTTTTCCCCCAAAAGAGTATGTTTCTCCAGACCTGGCAGCTTAATTTTTGGCTGTGTGCTAGGATACTGACATGCTCTCTGTACTGGATGGAGACCTGACTGGGCCAGCGGGTGCTGAGGACAGGGGCGGCGCACTGTGAGCCCCCTGAGTCAGCAGCCTCGCCACCACACCAGCGCTTTCTAAAGGCCTATTCACACATGGCCCCTGCACCTCGCTCCCTGCTGAGGTCAGACAGGGCAACAAGTTGCTCCTCTGCTGACAGGCACAGAATCCACCTGTACAGACGTACATACTGTGAGTGCCTAACTACTTCAAACTTCACACTAGATGGACAAGAAGCGGTACAACCAAAAAAAAATTCCTGAGAAAATCGCCACCTCACTGAACTACAACTAACCAAAGAGACTTTGTGATCAACAATTTCTGTCTTACTTAAAGCAAGATTTGCCCTGAATCGAACCATTTAAAGAAATACCGATGATTATCACCATTGTCTTTAAGATATTACACACAATTCCTCACAGATGACATAGCATGACAGGCATGACTTAAGAGGTATCACAAGTTGATCTACTGGTTGGTCATGTCCCCCTTCCAAAGAAAGAGAAACACATCCTGGTACTTTAGTACATTAGTTTTATGTAATACTTGTAAATATAGCGCCCATGTTTGTTAAAAAGTAGCCATGACTAAGTGACTATGCCAAATACATACCACTCAGTAGATTAGGAATATAGTTTGAACACTGAATGTGTGCTAATTTTGTAATATACTATTACATTTTTTTAAAAACAATTTCATTAAAAACGCACTTTCATCAGTATAAATCTAAAATCTGAGATGTCTCTTTTTGTTATTTTATGTTTTGTTTTGTTTTTTTCTTTTTAAATAAATATTCACAATTGTTATCCTGACAGTTTTGGGTAAAAATCTGAATGTCAGATAGAGGACACAGTCTTTGTGTTCGATTATCAGTTTCTGGGAGAAACATGAGTGACAGATGTTCTTCCCCCGCAAAGGTTCACAGTGCCACCTTGTGAGTCAGACTGGAATAAACAGGCTACTCCTCATGCCAGTCAGTGATGCATAAACCTTTACAAAACAACTTCAGACACCAAGACAATGAAAAAGGGACCCCACTCTATATCATACTTCACTGTTTTAGACCCTGCAGTAGTACAGTCTAATTTTGAGCAGACACTTGAGGACTGAACACAGTCCCAAAATTGAGTTTAGGTTTGTGTTCACGTTCCTTGCCCCATCATACTAATTAGACTATCCAAAACTAGATTACTGTGTCAAACCAGGTGTATATAGTTCATATTTTTTAAAGTTTTTATTAGATCAGGCTAAGCGGAACCATTGTACAGAATTGGTGATCTTACTTCACAGTTGTGTCAAGTTTGTCATCCCTTCCCATATTGCAATAATTTGACAGCCATCACTTAAGAAATGGTGCAATTATAATCTGAGAAATATACGCCAATTTGCTTTTAAAACAAAGCACAGTTCACTCTGTTTCTTCTAAACTGGAGAATATAACAGTGAACTGCACTAGAACCGTACCAGGCGTGAAAAGGGGAACAAAAAGACAAACAACAAAAATTGCAAAGCGACCCGGCCATTGAAGACAGTTCATACAGAAGGAAAGGTTTATGTTAAAAAAAAAAAAAAATCAGAACAATGTAGAAAGAAATTTAATAGACAACCCCACTCTGAAGAAAGGAGAACAGGATTGCAGCTGCAAAACAGTCGAGTCGTGCATATCTGGTGATACACGACCTTCTTAGTACCACACAAATGAAATTACAACAGATGGAAAGATTTAATACAAAAATTTTCCCCAACCAAAACAGACACACATTAGGCCACAGCGGACAGTTTGAAAGAGCACCCTTATCTTGTTGTGCTATTGAAATAACACAATTCCCATACAGTAACTACAGAGGGACTGATAATGAAAGTGCACGCAAGAGTAAAACATGCATATTCATATACAAGGTCTACTAAAGTGAATTTAAGTGAATTAAATTGCATAAAAGCCTAAATTAAATTGCATAAAGCCCAAAGTATGCGAGCTTCCCTCACGGATGTATGGGTCACCCCCTGTGGATACAGTAGATAAGCTGAGAAGAAAGTCACCTGCCGAACAGCAGAAATCTCCCTCTGCGGTCAGGTTTGGCGTCCGTTTCGTCTCCCGTCAGCTTCCCTTCCTCCACATCACCTCCAAGATCGGTCCTCTCAGCAGGTTCTCCAGCCATCTGCATTTACCACACGTATCGGACTTTAGCTTACAGTTTACACTGTTTGAAAAAAAAAAAGCCACAGTGCTAAGGCTTACATCATTTTAACGCTAACTTTGCTTTACGTCCCTTATTCCCCGTCTCTCACTGCTCACGTCAACACTGCTCGGGCGGTTGTTCAAACGGTTTAAAATCATGACAAACTATTATCTGGCTAAGTCACCACTACATTACGCTGCCAGTTTATTCGCCAGCGTAGTAAACTGACGTTATTACTTAAACCCCACTTGCTAGCTGGCTGTCCGATTAGCTGGAAACGCAAGTAATGCCGAGACTCGCTGGCCTTAAATCACACCAACTTTCAACGGCCACGTTGGGGTGAACTTACACTCTATTATTCGTGTATTACACGATGTCAGAGAGACTGTTGCGCAAAGGTGGGCTGTGGGTCGCCGTTTTCTTTGTCCACAGTTTTCGCTGACTTTCTGTTCCCCAGAAGACTCGGTTGAGAAAGCGAAAGTTAGTTCGCTTCCCGGTTTCTGTGGCGCGTAACGACGTCAGAGTCCCGCGCCCATCAGGTATGCCAGGTTTGACGTTCACGTTGACGCTGCGGAGAGCAGGCACGCGGTCGGTCGTGTACAAAGGGTTATTTTTATGTGTTTTTATATATTATCTTGTTATGAGACTAAAAGAAAGTGGCTTGTGGTGCTTATTACACTCAGGTGCTGGTACTAAACAGAGGTGTTATTCTGCAAAGAATGCCCCCAAAGATATATGGTTGTCTATATGTGACAAACAACCCCTTATATGGAGGCTTCATGACAGTTTGAGAAACTGCCCTGGGGTGCTGTGTAGTGTCTTGTCCTTTTCTACCTCTTTTTCTTACAGATAAGTCGTTAAATGGAGGCACATACCTGAGGAGTGACGGAGGTCTCAGCCAATAAGAAGATGACCATGCCGACAATGTTATTTACTTTGTTTAAACCTAATATCTGCTGGACCAGGGAGAGAATAGTCACTCAGACTTCGTGAACTGATGTGAATGCTGTATGCTTGTCAGGGATGCATAGTCTGGTCCAGAGCTCTGTAAGCAACCTCAATCTTTAAGACACGGCTGTATTTTAATAAATAGAGGTGAATTTAACTTTTTGCGTCCTGCATAGTTCACTAAACGAATGCGCGAGTCCTGATGTTTTGAAGGATGGACTAGACAGCGGTAAAGCTATATTCTATATTAAAACCGCTGGTCCGTTGGAATAGCAACGGGACATCATAACTCATCAAAAGAGAGCAAAGAAACACACCAAACCAGTGGATAGTCATCGTGCACTCACTGCTGGCCAACGACCACGATGTGCACACGCAAAGTCTCTCAAAAGTCAGACAGAAATGTCTTTTAGGGGATATTTGCCATGATGCAATAGCCTTCCCAAATCATGTTGAAAAATTATACTGTGTACACTTCGCTGCCAGTTCATCAGGCACACCAAGCTAAAAAAAAACACAGTCTAATACAACAGTCCTGCAATAAACCCTGTCTTTACAAAGGTTTCGATGTTCAGTCATTGGTGGAACTGTTTTCGAGAGGTGTTGATTCAAACCTATGCTCATTATGGAGCTGTGCTGTAGAGCTGTATCATGTTATAATAACAGGGATTTCTATTATTTGGTCCACCCCATTTATGACAGGGAAGGTAGGCTAAATGACAGCAATGCAATACAGCTCATCACTAAACGAACTTACAGCCACGACTTACAGCCTCCCAAAAAATGATCATACAGCTGAATAAACACCTCTATGAAACAGTTTCAACAAAAACTGAACATTATAACTTCCATGAAGGTAGGATTTACCATAGGGCTGTTGTATTAGACTGCATTACTGTTAGCTATGGGTACCTAATAAACTGGCAATTGAGTGAATATTATAGTTTACATTGTGCAATAACATGGATATACTGTGAAAAGTTACGATACAACCCTGTATGTTCAAATAATTTGTCCATATTTCTCCCCGTGTAGTTGTTCTGGGTACTTTATGTAGGTAGCTGCTGAGAGCTCAGTTAAATTCATCGTATATGTCAACAATAAATTAATAAATTTGATTTAACCTGATACGATATGACTGATTCTGATATCATTGTGCTATCTATCTATCTATTACACTCTTATTTCTCAGTGTCATAGCAAAATGCCCAAAGTTGAACCAGCCGTCCAACTCAGGACCATTACACATATAGAGTGACATCTGAACTCTTTTTTCACTCTCTGTCTCTTTCTCATCCTGCAGACAGACAGCTTGGCTCAACCAGTCTTCTAGCATGGGGCATGGAAAGGGGTTGGTCCATCATGGGACATGGTGTCAAGTAAGAGACGGTTTCAGAGTTTCACAGTCACAGAGCTAAGTTTACCACCATCAGAGACGCACTATCAAGACTGTCTGGGAGTCACTGCCAGTCCACTGCCCTCCACTTAAACTCCTGATTGCCTTCCTGCTTGCCTGACCTGACTCTTTGTTTTTGGCCTACCTTTCACACTAGTTCCTTTCTTCTGATATTTTTTTCTGAAGGTTTTTTTTTGGGGGGGAAAACGACAAGCGTTCACCATGCAGTCCTGTGCCAGGTGTGGGTTCGTGGTCTACCCAGCTGAGAAGATCAACTGCATTGACCAGGTAACACTGAAAGATTGCGAGTACGAGTTTGTAGAGATGTTGGAGTGAGTAATTTAGTATTAAATATCTATTCTGAAATACTTTAACCAAAAGTAATAGTAACTTTAAGGTAACAGTAACAGGAAAGTCAGAACTCATGTAAAAGTATGGTACAAACTGCAGAGAGGGGAGGCACTAGTTTATTTATTTAATATATTTAATCAACCTCTTATAAAACACATTTGTCAAAGAGTAAAATTGGGAAGGTGGAAGGCATTTGGATATGTTTTAAAATAATAGTCTGGCTCAGTTACTTGAGATTTACCACAGAAGAATGCAAACAACCTAAATGTGCCAATATTTAAGCGACTGTTTAACTATTTCTTTGTAGCAAATGCAACACATGGCTTTGTGTGCAAATAGGTGAATGTAATGAAATACAGCATCTGCCAGTAAACTATAGCTGAAAAACCAAAAAAGCGTATGTCAAATTACACGCCTCCTTAGTTGAGGTTTCTAATGTGCTATGGATCTGAGCGTATGTTTGTTAAAAACTGACAGACTACTGATGTAACATGTTTTATCACTTGCTATATTGTAACTACTGCAGCATGAAAAGCATCCTTGTAACGGAGCAGTGACTGGTTTCTGTAGTTAGACTGTTCCCTTCTGGAACATTTTGTTTTCCCGGCATGATAAACTAGATTGAAGTCATGTTTCCTAAGTTTGAGATGAGAACTTGGATGTTGAAATAATGTGATTTTCTTCTGTCAGAACTGGCACAAAGCCTGTTTTCACTGTGATGTCTGTAAGATGGTTCTCACTGCCAATAACTTCGTCAGCCACAAGAAGAGACCATACTGCTCTGTGTAAGTACTACGCACCAGTAACACCTGATTATATCATTTATTATTTGAGCATAGTCCCAAAAACCGATCAAAAATCTATCTTTAGGGGCCATTTTGGTGTGTAAATAGATCCCTTTTTTTTTCCAGCGGCACTTATTTCCACAAACTCAAAATTGGTGATTAAAATGATGGCCATTTCTTTATCTCCCCCCCCCCAGACACAATCCAAGGAACAACTCATTCACAAGTGTATACAAGACCCCCATCAACATCAATGCAAAGAAGCAAAGCCAGGCGAGCAGTGAGGTAAGATGATGTCACACGCAAAAACACAGCGGCAGAAACATGAGATGAAATGTTTCACCCTCGGTCTGAGTCAAGGTGTATTATTGACAGGTTGACATAAATCACTGCCTATGCCACGAGGGACATGATCATTCATCAGTGGTTGGTCACGACCGAAGTTACTGTGGCTATTCATAGTGGGCATTGTGTTAGTTTAGATCATCATGGTTGTTGTTTTGTTTTTTTCAAAAGGGGCTGATGCATGCATTACAACTGAATTTAAACAGATCTAAATTTTTTAATAGTATACCAATATTTTTCTCATCTAGAACAATAAGACTTTTGCATGGGCACATTGTTTCAAAATCCCCAAAAATTGGAAATGGACAATTCTGCTTCTCAATTTCTCACTCAAAAATCACACAAAGCTGTTGGTCACCTCACAGGAGACTCTGGTCTATTAACCTATAAACCTACATATATTCTGAAAGCTCAAGATCCCACCCTAAGCAGATGTATCCATTACTGTCAGATCAAAAGGTCTCGTTCCCTCTTTACGAGGGGGAAAAAGGAGAGAGAGAGAGGTGGACCGCTGCTCTGAGTCCGTGGTGACGGCAGCGGTGTGGAATGGAGAGTGCGGCTCAGGTTATTTCTGTGTCCGTGACAGAGGCGAGACAACCCCTCTGCTGAGCCCACTTTATGCTTCAGGGGGCTAAAATTATACGTCAGGAAAAACAGCCCCACATCCCTTCTTCTCCTCTGCCCTGCCACCTGCTCTCGTCTGTCTGAGCCTGTCTGTGTCTACGAGTTCATGCAACGCTCTTATGCTTATATTAGCAGTAGGCTAGCAAGCGCTTCAGCTACTGCAGTAGGCCACTAGAGCGATATAGGACTTAACTTGTTGATATTTGTTCTGAGGGCCGACTTCAGACCATGCTGAGTGGTCCTAAACCCTGTCCCACTACACTTGTAAAAAATATTCCTTTTGTCAACAGACAGTGGTTTTGTTTTCATTATTTTTGTTTCGTGATAATGACTTTCTTTCACCGAGATTCTAAAATTTGACTCAGGTGGAAAATTTTAACACACTGTACGTTTTGGTAGAGGGTCGTGCCACATGTTTATTGTTAGCCCCTTAGCAATGATGCTCCAGAGAAGTCACTCATCAGTGCTGTCTCTGATCCCCTGCAATACAGCTATTCTAATATTAGTTTTGAACACTTCAAGAGCTTAAGGATCATTAGCAAACAGCTCAGAGTTTCATCACTTGGTGCTCCATTCTGGATCTTTCCTGGCAGGTCCAGCTTCATCTTGATTGGAACATCTTAGTTATTAATAACAGCACACTAATATTATCCCTTCATCATTAAGCATGGGAGTTGCAGGTTGTCTGGTTTCAACCTGACTACATAAGAATACAGTGAGGCTCTGAAGCCCGGGTAATATTAGTCAGTCAGATTTTTCGTTGATTCAATGCGTCCAACCACCAAAGTGGATCCTGCTACTAAACACATGTCTAGTGTGCGCGTGTGCAAATGTGTGCTGGCTTTGGCTTAATGCTTGTCGTCTATGTGCACTTGTAGCTGAAGTATCGCGAAGATGGCGAGCGCTTTATGTCCACCTTCCACTATGATATGAGGTCCGCGGAGCTGGAGAAGGCTCTCCTAGCCAATCAGACGGCCGGCCAGGTGAGCGCCTGGTAGAGCAACTGGCCTTTAACACTAATTAAAGGGAGTTCCAGCCCAAATCTTGATCTCCACTAATATAATAAAAAGTAGTTAGTCGCCTTTGTTTTACATATCTTTAGTATATAAAGCAAACAATTTTACTCATCTACCCTTTTGTGCCTAGTGCCCTTGAACTTTGCAAATTGTAAAGTAAGTGTGTGCAGTGATCCCAGATATTACACCAATGATCAAAATTAAGATTTTATTTTATTTGATTTGGAAGTGTTAGAAAGTGTATGATTTCAGTGGTTGTGGAGGACAGTAGTAAAGTCTTTTTGCAGGCTGTACGGTAGATGTTAATGCATAAAATCTCTTCTCCCCTCTCTCTTCTAATTTGTATAGGATTTGAATTTGGTCAGTTGTTAGTTTTGTCCTGACAACTCTGCTGTGCAGACACAGGTTTATTTGCTCGTGTCACCATCACTGGATAGAGGCTAAGTTAATCAGGGGGGAAGTAGAGAGGGTTGGGTGGCTGATTCAACAAGGCCCTCATTGCATGAAAAGGTACAGAATGACCTGTGCTGTGAATGTCTGAAAATGATCAGCTATGATTTCAATATCCAAACAGGCCTTTCAGTCTCAGTCTGAGTTCTCACAGCAGCAGACCTGGTATTCAGGCATGGTGACCAGCCAGGAGATAGTAACAATGTCTCAGGCACAGAAGGCCATCAGTGATGTGAGTACACTTTTTGTTCCCTCAACGTGGATTTTTGTTGTTTTATATAACATGTTTATAAACTTTATAGTTTACAGTTATTGTCTTTCATTTGATAGTTATAGAGGCAATTCTGTTTTTATATTATTCACATTTAATGGTGAAAACTCGCCAGAATACGGGAAACGACTCTCAGTACTGGTCAAATGTCTCGACTGATTTTGTTCGGTGACAGGTGAAGTACACGGAGGAGTATGAGCAGTCAAAAGGAAAAGGCAGCTTCCCTGCCATGATCACACCAGGTTACCAGGCTGCTAAGAATGCCAATACCTTGGCCAGTAATGTAAGTGGAAGTTAGGTGAATATGTCTCTCTGTCGGTGGTTGGTTTGACTTTGTAACGAGGCCGGTGAGCCACATCAAGCTTTGCATTTTCTTTCTCTGCAGCTGGAATATAAAAAAGGACATGAGGAGAGAGTTTCAAAGTACACAACATTTGTTGACCCCCCAGAGGTGCTTCTGGCCAAGAAACAAGGACAAATTGTTAGCGATGTAAGCCTTCCATTAAGCCAATCGTGATGAATTTATGATATTTGACTGTATTTTATTTCACCTGAAACCAGACGAAACGTGGTCTTTTTTCACTTAACTCAGTCAACTTGAAAAACAGGTAGTGTTGTGGGCCTGAATCATTGTTTTTCTTCCTCCAGTATGCCTATACAGAGGAGTATGAGCAGCAGAGAGGTAAGGGAAGTTTCCCTGCACATCTTACACCTGGATACAAGGTGTCAAAGAAGGCCACTGAGCAGGCCAGTGACGTGAGTAGCAAAATAAAGATGCACACATATGCATTCAAACACTGTTACGTAGCCCTGATGATTGGTTTACAGCGGATAATTGTTTTTATACCGCACCAGATAAAGTATCGTCAGATGTATGAACAGGAGATGAAGGGTAAAGTCAGTGCTGACGCTGCTATGACTGAAGCAGTTCACGCCAGAGAAAATGGAGAGAACTTCAGCCAGGTAAGGAAGTTACTCTTACTGTTTTATTAATTAGTTTAGATTTATAAAGCTCTTGCAAAACTAAATAAAATACAAAGGAAACCTCATCTTGATATCTTCTTTAAAGTAATTTGTTTGCTGTTTTTGCCTTTTATTCATTGGTAGCCAGTGAATTACAGAAAATATACTGTAGAGAGAGAGAGAGAGAAGAGGATGCAGCAGAGATCCAGATACTTAATTTAGAGGCTACATGGTGTGAAACCTTAGAACACTAGGTCACCTGGACAGATCTTTATTTTTAAGATTTTTATAGTTATGTATGTTGCATTTACATAGCTGGCACCTCAGTCCATAGGATTTAACTTCAATCCACTAAGGAAAATAGTTTACAGTGCTTTACAAATAACTTGTATTACTTACTATATATTGTGAATTACATGTGAAATGAATTAAGTAAGTGCTCCTCTGTTTGCAGATTGCATATACTGAAGAGTATGAGCAGCAACGAGGCAAAGGAAGCTTCCCTGCAATGATCACTCCTGGTTATCACCTGGCAAAGAAGGCACAGGAAAATGCAAGTGATGTGAGTATAAACTTTACAGACATACAAACATACAATAGATCCTTTAGAAGAAGTAACTAGTTGTTGTGTAAAGCATGCAGAAGTTCAAAGCTTGGTAGGTCTGAAATCTTAAAAATGAGACCTGGATCAGTTGTGCAACCATGTGAACGGGTTGCAAATGCTGTCAAAACATTACAGAGTATAGAGTGTAAAAGTGACAGCTTCATCCATCATCTGGCCTTGTCATCACTTGGCAGAATAGATGAAGGACTACAATGAGAAGGCCTCTCTCTGTCATCATTCTTTAAATTCTCCACCCTGACCAAATTAGACTCTCTGTGTGTGTGTGTATATGTGTATATTGTATATGCACTAAATCTTTTAACCCCTACAGCTAAAATACAGAAAGGACATAAAGAAGATGAAAGGCACCTCGCATTTCCATAGTCTGACGTCCGAGGACAATCTGGCTCTGAAGAACGCCCGAAAGATCAACAAGCTTGTCAGTGAGGTGAGTTTGTCAGTGACTGTCAGGCTCTCAAGGCAAAGACCAGATCTATATTCAGTACATTTGCCTTTTTGTCTTTCTAGCTTTTCTCTGTGAAGTCCAAGAAGCTGGTTTTTATAAAACTTGTTAAATCTATTCTAAAGTATATGACAAAGCATTTCCAGATACAAATCCTGCTCCTCAGTGTGTGTGTGTGTGTGTGTGTGTGTTTGTGTGTGTTCAAGAGCTGGGAACCTTGGGCATACTGTGTCCAGCAGACATGAAGCCATCCAACATACATTTTCAGCATCTCTGACATGCTTGTCCAGTGAGGTTACAGCTTACCTCCAAGGCCACAGGACGTTCCTCCAAACTAAAATTACCTCGTACAGGAGCAGTGATTCACTCATGTGCAACTATTCTGAGCCTTGGGAATACGACATAAAAATGTTAGATATTAGCATGTATCCTGAATATTGCCTTCCACTAAAAAACCCACTGAGACATTATTATACCACAATAGTTTCTGAATTTTCTGTGAAAAATGTTCTTATTTTACTTGAATGTTTAAAGGTGACACAATTCTCCCTGTGTAGTATTTTAGTCGGGCAGGGACCGACAAGTTAAATGGTGTCATGCTGTCATTATTAAGATCAGCAAAGCATATGTAAGATTAAAGGATTGTCTCAGTGACTCTTCAGTTATGATGGCGTGTCAATGATGGTGACTGGTTAGTTGCAGGCACTTTACTGTTTATTTAGCACATAAGATGGAACGGAATGGCTGGCACCTCGGTCCCAAAAGGGATCAGCTCTGGCTGTTCAACAACAAAATAAGGGGTTTCACTGAAAAATGTTACAAAGCAACTGCTTTAATTTTGCTTATTTTATAAAAGGTGGAGTATAAGAAGGACTTGGAGAACACCAAAGGTCACAGCATCAATTTCTGTGAGACACCACAGTTTCAAAATGCTGCTAAAGTTGCCAAGTTCACCAGCGATGTAAGTATGACGACACGTATTTATTTCACATTTATGCAGCACGAAAACAACATGTCAGGTGTAATTTTTTCTTAATCTTGCTATATCTTTCAAAGAACAAGTACAAAGAGAAGTACACCAGCAATATGAAGGGCCACTATGAAGACTCTGGAATTGATAAAAAGACCATGCATGCCATGAAAGCCAGGAAGCTGGCGAGTGATGTAAGTCTTGTTTTTCATTAACTTGCAATAATATAAAAATTTGAATGTTTAAAAACTTCACAAATTGTCTCCACCTTATCATGGTTTCATATTAAATGTCTACATTGGCACTGAACGTCACCTGGCATCTCTTTCACTGGCAGAAAACATAGAAATTGGGAATAGTAGGGCAATGTGAGTTTTTTTTGCCACACTGAATGAATAACTGATTGCCTAACAAAATCAATAAACACTGAATTATAAAAAAAGAGATTAGGAATATTGCATTTGTTATATAGCATAGATGTTTACTTTAACAAGTGGTTGACAGGACTGATTTGTAAAACAACCTATAAACCGTTGTGCTGGTGATTTCACTGACATAGACTTCTTGTACATTTCAGATTGCTTACAAACAAGGCTGTGAACAGGAGCAGGGTGAATACAACTACCCAGCCACCCTCACACCCGGTTACCAAAGCCAAAGGAAACTGGACCCACTGAAAGATGTGAGTTCTGTCAAATGAAATCCAAACCTTATGTGTTATTTTAACAGCAGAAAATCGACATGCATTTTTCTCAGGGAGAGGAATATCTTTTATGACAGATTTCTTTTCCATTAAAAGTGTTTTCTATATTATATGACTGCAGAAGAACTACAGGCAACATATTGACCAGGTCAAGTACAGTCCAGTGGCAGACACGCCTGAGATTGTTCTAGCAAGGAAAAACGCTCAGCTCGTCAGCAATGTAAGTAAATAGCGTAATGACAGTGTATACTACCAGTGATTGATGATGAGCACTTTAAAACCAACGTTATCAGCACCTTTCAGCTGCCCTCTGTACTTACGAGTGCTGACTTGACTGTGGATTAATTTGTAATTCACGTGTCCTTTAGCTGAATTACAAAGCAGGCTATGAAAAGACAAAGCACCAGTACACACTGTCCCAGGATCTGCCCCAAATCAAAAATGCCAAAGCCAATGCTGCTTTGTGCAGCGACGTAAGTTAACGCACAGACACTTTGTCACACATGCATGCGTAAGCCTGCGTTCATACACACTTCAAAACTAATTCACATGGTCACAGAAAATTACTTCTCATTCATGAAGTTGTGTTTTGACGATCCATATTCGTCACTTCAGATTAAATATAAAGAGGAGTGGGAAAAGACCAAGTCTAAAGCCTGCGACATCGGCGTGGACGTACTGAGTGTCAAAGCAGCCAAAGCATCCCGAGACCTCGCCAGTGATGTAAGCAAACACGCACTCTTCTCCGATACAGGGAGATATAATCTGAGGGGGGCAGAGCTGACGGCTGAGTAAAAACCTAAGTGGGTTTAATTAGATGTAATAGCTGGCAAATGAAATTTAGGCAGACGGGCATGTGTTTCAGATTAAATACAAAGAGATCTACATGAAAAACAAGGAAAAGGCAGTGGGCGTCAACATGAGCGACTCCAAGACTCTGCACTCTCTTCAAGTGGCCAAGATGAGCAGCGATGTAAGTTCTTTTGATCGGTGATTACAGGCATCAAAATGCATCTTTTTACATACTGTATATACTGTAACACCTAATGCCAGCAGATCACCATTTGTCTGACTCAAATAAGACACTTACATACAACTTTTTATGAACGTTTTTTTATCGTCGCCACTTCAGATTGAGTACAAGAAGGGCTCCAAGGAGAGCCAGGCCCAATACACCCTTCCTATGGACATGATCAACCTGAGCCACGCCAAGAAGGCTCAAGCTCTAGCCAGTGACCTGGAATATCGCACAAAGCTCCACGACTACACCGTCATGCCGGATGACATCAAGGTCCAGCAGGCCAAAAAGGCTTATTCCCTGCAAAGTGAGGTGAGAGACAGGAGGAAGGGATGATCCCTGGTCTCTTATTTAAATGGTAAATGGCCACACAAATGAATTTTGCCAGGTTAATGACACTTTTTGTCCTTTGCTCCACAGAACAAGTATCGTTCAGACCTGAACTGGATGAAAGGGGTGGGCTGGGAGGCTGAAGGATGTCTGAACATAGCCCAGGCCAAAAAAGCTGGAGAGCAGCTTAGTGATGTCAGTACAATTATTATTTCGGATACATATTTTAGTTAGTAAGTGAACTTAACACTGCATTTGGCACACTATTTATCTACTGTATCTACTGTCTTTCCTCCTTCAGACTAAATACCGTCAGAAGGCAGACAGCATCAAGTTCACCCAGGTGGCGGATGATCTCTCCATCAAACATGCCAAGAAGAGCCAGGAACTGCAGAGCGACGTAAGGTCTTGACTTTAAAGCTGTAATCGCGTTCGTCTAATTACGGTGCACTCTCACAACATATGTCTTATCTGCTTCTGATTTCTCAGCTGGTGTACAAAGCAAACATAGAGCAGATAATGCACCAGTACACCATGACAAAGGATGACCCTCTTTTCAGACAAGCAAAGGCTAATGCTGAGCTTCTCAGTGGGGTAAGTTCAGTGAATGCCATTGCAATGCATGTTATATAACAACAGTGGCATATACAAGAGCTTCATAATGTATAATATTTTGTATAATTACAAGAATATGAACCTCCCAGATAGTTACAGCAGGTAGCTTCTACTCCACTTTGCCGTGCTGTCGAACTGTGAAGTCCATTCTTCTGCAACATTTTAAACTGATCCATGGACACAAAACACCAAAATATATACAAACGCGTTGCGTATTTTCCTCCATTTTGAGCAGCCCTGGTATATACCTCACTTAGTGACTTACTTAAAACACTTGCTGGACATCAGAGTTGTGTTCTGCTTCATTCGCAGTAGGTACAGTTGTTAGCTGCTAACCTGTTGAACTATAATATTCTGTTTTCTCTTTTCTGATGATGATATGAGATCATCGAGGACGCAGTGTTTGGTCCAATACTGTCATAAAAATTGTTTACTGTTGTGAATTTGTCTACTAAGAAAGTGCAATAAGGGTTTTTGATCAGTGTGTCTTAACTACTGTGAGGCTCCCTTTCATTTGCACCCTAGGTTGATAATATACGGAACATACAGTACAGTAGCAGCCTTGTTTCTTGGAGTCATGCCCCTTCACTTTAATTGTGGAAGGTCAGCAACTAATACTGAGGAAGAAGTTTCCATGGTGATGTACTCATACAGTAAAGTATTGTACAGTTCGGATACTGCGACCTGACTACTTGTTCAAATGGCTGCTATCTTCAGAAAGATGAATCATTTCAAACCCAGTACAAATTTCAACTCAGGATTCTTAAATTATTTAGTGTTTCCATATGTCACAAAATAAAGTTGATTAACCAAGGACTTAGTCCATTAATTAGAAATGAAGGAAATTAGATTAGTACTGAAAATCAACCAAATCCTAACTGAGATAATGTACTTGAACTGTTTAGAAGTTTAACTGGCATTACATCCACACAGTGTTTGACACAAAAACGTTATTCATGGCCAATCTGCCTTGCATGTGGCCAAAAAGCAGAGGAAATCAGTTCATTTACAGATACAGTAAAGAGCAACCATGGAATGTTACATTCTGTTTTCAGACAAGTGCTTTGCATTGCCATGTCCTGTATCTTTGCAGCAAAAGTTACAGTACGTGTAAAAAAAAAGTATTTCTGGAATAAGTCTTCTGACCTTTCTCTTTGCATACTGCGCGTGTTAGGTGTGACTCCAATGTTAATGTTTTTCCAGAAAGTGTATAAGAGCAACTGGGAGAAGCAGAGGGAAAAGGGCTTTGAGCTGCGTTTGGACTCTCTCTCTATACTCACTGCCAAAGCTAAGAGGGACCTGGCCAGTGATGTGAGTTATTCTAAAAATAGTCTGTATCTTTAAGATTGGCTTGAAGAGATGAGTATTTTTTTTAATGCAATAATGTATTTTATACTTCACTTTTAAACTTGAATATTTTTCAGTTTAGTACTTAACCAAAGAAGAAAAAAAATTGTTATTATCTGATAATTTCAGGCAAATTGGTATACTGGCTTTTTGGTAACGCCTTTAATGTCTTGTCCACTTGCAGGTCAAATACAAGGAGAAGTATGAGAAAAACAAAGGCAAGGTGATTGGTATTAAGTCAGTCAGTGACGACTCTCAGATGGCCCACTCTGCTCTGGCCACCAAACTACAGAGTGGCCGCCACTACAAGAAGAACTACGAGGACACAAAGACCAAATACAGGTGACTTAGAGACAGCTCTCGTCTCTAATCTGCATCGCTCACACCCAAATTCATCTGATTCCGTCAGTTTCACACCTGACACACCAGGTGAATGAAGTTAAACATACTTAACTAGCTTGTAAGATAAATAGCAGTGCTCTCGATCATTGAAACTCTGATTTAAAGCCGGTTTAACGTCAAAGCAGACAACAGTGTGAAGAAGTGAACCTTTGTCTTCATCACATTGTCCGCCTCAGTGAATTAGTAAAAGATCGCGTAAAGTCCACTTAGTTGAATGGATTGGTAATTAGACAGATCAGTAAGACTTCATTTTCCATCTCTGCTGTAAGTTTTCTCGACCTCGGTTGAAAGAAGTGTTTGCCTCAGAGGGGAACACCGTGTGTATTGTTTAAAAGGGGCAAAGGGTTTTACTTCAACATTCAACATCAATTTAAGGGGCCTATACTGACTGAAAATCGTAGGTATCTTCTTAAATCACAGACAGTTACATTCTAAAGGTTATATCTGCATTATTGGCAGACTCCTCAGCATTGAACATTGCTGACATTGTGGCCAGCGACCTGCTTTGCTTTCATGCCAGCAATCATTTTGAACGAACACGCTTTTTATGAAAAGGTTACAAAGGCACTGACTTTACCAGCACAAACCACACGGGCCATTGTCCTGATAAAGTCCAAAGCAAGATGAAGCGCTTCAGTAAGATGAAGCGACCCCAGTAATCAAAGAGCTCTGATTCAGCAGAATTTCCCTTAAAACTTGTGTGATTTTGGATACAAAACTCCTCATTTACTTGATGAAATTATTCTTGCCATCCAGTGTTTCTCTGGATATGCTGAACATCAGCCATGCCAAGAAGGCTCAAGACCTGGCAACGGAGACCAAATACAGGACATTCCTCCATGAGTACACTACGCTGCCCACTGACATGAATGTTGCCTGGGCTAAGAAGGCCTATGGACTGCAGAGCGATGTGAGTCTCTTCTTTTGACATTCAAATAACAACCTGTTTTATGGGAAAACGATTCATCAGCCACAAGTTCTGTAGAATTTGTCAATTTGAAATTGAATTGCGTGTGTGAATGTGCGTGTCTTTAGAAACAGTACAGGTCAGATCTGAACTGGATGAAGGGCGTTGGCTGGGAGGCCTCAAAGTCTCTGGACGTCCAGCAGGCGAAGAAGGCTGGAGAACTCGTCAGCGAGGTAACTTCTAACCCTGTGACCCAGAATGCATCGCTGAAATCGGCTGCAAGTTAAGGGACGTAATTCTGGGTAATATTTGATAAAAGAGAGTAATTTCACCACTTATGTGGTTAAATGCTAACCCCGCAGTAACACACAAAAAAATCAAAGTGTTTCAGCCCTTGACCTTCATTAACATTTCCCTCATCTATGGTAATTATACTGAGGGACCAAACGTAATTTAAATGATCATGCAGTGTATGATTAACCGCTCTTAAATGTTACAAATAACTAAGAGAACTATGTAGGTAAATTGGCACAGACAGCATGAGAAAGTGATAAGCACAATTGTGTAACCTGTGACTGGAAGGCACATATCTAGGTTTACGGCTTAGGTCAGAATGTATTTAAAGACCTGCAGATCATTCCTGTTCTGTAGAAACTGGGTTAAGTATGTGGACGACACCCCAGCTATAGCAAGAGACCAGGCTGATGATAGTTACTGAAGCTATTGCGCATCACAAAGATTCCGCTCCACTAATTAGGACTCAGTTTTATTTTTGACAGTTTGTCCCTTTTCCCTGGTTTCTTTCCTGGTTTCTTTCTCTGCTTTCTCTGCTTTCCCTGAAATATTACAGTGCAGTTTTTTGGAAAGGTACATAGGTGAGGATGCATTGGCGTGTGTCATTTGTGCCATCCAGACCTTCAGCGGGAAAGCTGTGAGGCATCTCCATTAATGTCAAGTGTCCAGTTTCCAATAAGCCTCTTGATCCTCAGATCTTCTTAGTGCACAATGTCCACACTGGGCTCAGGGGCTGTGTCGCTCTGAAACCTAACCTATTATGGACTTTGTTAATTTGAATTACTTTCATATTTAACAGATTTAGGGGAAAAAATCAAGGAGAAATCAGACAGTTTGAAGCATCCTATCTTCGACATCACAGATAACTGATGATCCTGGATTCTTATTTGTTAAGGGTCTGTCTGTACAACAGTTTAGTCTCTATAGTGAAATATTGTCCTGTCATGTACTCCAACCTGTTCCCACTTTATCACAGTACCATTTGGTATTTGCAATAATTTTGTATTAATGTTTTAAAATCAAATATCCTTCTTATCTATAGACTCTTTCTATAAAAAAAACTTTTTTTTGGTAAATGCCAGCAAATGGTACATAAAGATATTTCTGTGACACACTGTATCTAGCGCAGACTGGCGACACCAGACTCTATTCATAAACTGTTCATAAGAGGCCACTTATTTAAAGGGTTGTTCCAGTCAGGGTTACCAACATTAGACCATAAAATGACAGACTGAACATAAATAGAACAGAGCCTCGAGTTCCTCCTGAACAGGCTTCTATCTATATTTGTATCTACATATCTATGTATGTATGTATCTATCTATATATCAAAAAAACAAAAATTACATTAAATCTAGCCAGTTTCCTTTTGTTTTTTTATTTTGATGCTAGTGTATTTTCTAGGACCGATGTTTGTGATATTGTTGTGCCCTCTACTGCTCATCAAATGCACGTGCACCTAGTTTTTTCATGGTTTCGTCTCACTATGACAGTCTCTCGATGCATATCACTCTGGTTCTTTCATGTGTTTTTGTCTGCAGAAAAAGTACCGTCAGGATGTGAGTGCTCTGAAGTTTACCAGTGTTGAAAACACTCCAGAGATGGTCCAAGCCAAACTCAGCAACAAACTGGCCGTTGATGTACGTTTAGCCGCCATTTCTGCTCTTAGTCATTTATTTTATGGACACGATGTGCAGCTAACAATGCAGTAAATCTGATATACAAACATGCATTTGTTTCACTGCTGAATGTTATGATTTTCCCCAATCTTACTTGAGTATACTTGTGATCTCATAATTTCATGCAGCCTGGGTTACAGCACCCGAGCGTGATCAAATATCTGCGGTAAACTGGATGATCAATGTAGCTGTGCTTTCTCCTTTACAGAGGTTGTACAGGGAGAAGGGTGAAAACATGAAGCACAACTACACACTCAGTGGAGAGCTGCCTGAGTTGGTGCAGGCCAAGCTCAACGCCATGAACCTCAGTGAGGTAAAAACCGCATTCTCAAGAACTCACACGTCTATCGAGCAGACAGTGGAATCATCCCGTCAGCTGCCTTTGTGTGAGGTTTACCGTGTGGAACTGAGTTTATACATCTGCTGTGTGAATTTCAGAGCCGTTACAAGGAATCTTGGAATAAGATACGTGATGGTGGTTACAAGCTGCGTCTGGATGCCATTCCCTTCCAGTCTGCCAAGGCATCTGCAGAGATCCTCAGTGATGTAAGATTGCAATAAATGATCGTCATTTTCTCCATGGCTTAAAAAATGGTGATCTGCAACAGCTGCTGATTATTTTGTGAGAGGAAAAGTGCAGTTTAAAACTTCCCGGCGGTTTTCCACCAAGAACAGAGCTTTCTATAACGGTTAGATTCTGTCTAATTAAAGATGGTGTTAACAGCAGATCACTTGTTTTATTTAATGGTGGATTGACTGTTCAACACACTGACAAGATCTCAGAAAATGTTACACGTATATTACACAAATTTTCAATCAGCTCACTTTACTCAACTTGTGTCACTGATGTGCCATTTCAGCAAAAGTACAGAGAGGGATTTGAGAAGACTAAAGGGAAGATGATCGGACTGAAGGGACTGCATGATGATTTGAACATTGCTCACTCGGTCCACGCCAGCAGGCTACAGAGCGACGTGAGTGCTTTTTTTCCCTAATTAAGTTGATAAAAACAGCTAGAAAATTCTACACAACTAAGACTTTCTTTTATCCGTTTGTCTCTCTCCAGATTAAGTACAAACAGGATTCGGCGAAGGAGCTCTCGAAGTTCCACCTGCCCATGGACATGATGGAGGTCGCCCACGCCAAAAAGGCCCAGTTGCTGGTCAGTGATCAGGACTACAGACTCACCCTGCATCAGTACACCTCACTGCCTGACGACATGAAACTGCAGTCGGCCAAGAGAGCGTACGCTCTGCAGAGCGAGGTGAGAGGGACAGTTTGCTGCTGCAGACAGTAGGAATTTATTTAGCGTTATTACTGAAACGCTTTACAAGAAAGCAGCCCACCTGGATTTCTGAAGGTTAAGTTTGAAGAATTTTTTGTATTTTTATAAATGTGCATTTTTGATGTCTATGTTTGTCACAGAAAGTGTATCGCTCTGACCTCAACTACCTGCGTGGTGCAGCCTGGATCGCCACTGGGGCTCTGCAGATCGAAGGCTCCAAGAGGGCCACAGACCTCATCAGTGATGTGAGATGCCCTCTTCATTTGTTTTTCTTCCTTTTTTATCATTTTTTTAGTGCACATACAGCACTATATTTTGTCCATATCTACATGTAGGTCGAGATCTTCAAAAGTCCTGTCTACAGTATTTAATTGTGCGTTGGTACTCATTGTCATTTTTCTTGATTTTGAAAGAGGACTTCCTTGTACAGATTACAAAGTGATGATTTGAATTACTCTTTGTTCTACAAAAAAACATAACAGGGACTAACTTCAATGTTCCTTCTGTAACAGAAAAAGTACCGTCAGCAGCCGTACAACTTCAAGCACACCTCTGTCGCTGACTCTCCAGATATCATCCATGCCAAATTCAGTGGACAGATCACAAATGAAGTGAGACAATAAGCTTATTGTTTTTAGTTCTGTTCTTGTAAACTTCCTCCAGATTTCCTATTCAGTTGTTTTTGATTTGCTTAGTTAAGTTGTACATATTCCTCTATGTGTTTACTAAATATCATGAACATTTGGAAAGGCTTGATGATGATGATGATGATGATGAAATGTGTTTTCGCCTCTCTCCCAGCGTTTGTACAAAGAGAAAGGGGTGAATGACCAGCACAATTACACTGTAACAACTGAGAGACCAGAGATTACACAAGCAAAAATCAATGCGGCCAACTTTAGCGAGGTACTCTTAGATCCTGTGACCTGCTGAGCACCATACAATATACTGTAAACATCTGTGACTCCCTTTTCTACATTGTGTGCGTGTGTTTGTTTTTGAGGTTAATGATCATTTTGCTCTTTGTCTCTCTGCCGCAGATCAAATACAGAGAGTCCTGGCACACCCTGAGGGCTCAGGGCTACAAACTCACCATGCAGGACATCCCCTTTCAGGCTGCCAAGAGCTCCACAGGCATCGCCAGTGATGTAAGTTTTTACAAGAGAAAGAACATTATTGCTGAAGTGAAAGAACACAGGAATATACATCAATAGTCATTGAAAATATCCACCTGAAGAGAGGCCGCATGCAAATACCAAGTGCATATACCAATGTACGAATAATATAAGAACACAAATAAGAATATAATAAATCACCACAACGAACTACAGCCTTTTAAACAGAATAAAATCGACACCTCCCTGAGTTTAAAAAATGTGCAGGGCTACTGTAAAGGATTGCATCAGAAAGTATAGATGTTGTTTGTCGCGTATTCCTCTACTGTGGTGTTTTGAATTGGTCTAACACTGACACTACCTACAGCTTTAACTTCTGCCTCTTTGCAGTACAATTACAAACACAACCACCTGCTGGAAAAAGGAAAACACATTGGTATCAAAAGCGTTTCGGACGACCCACGCCTCCAGCACTGCCGGCAGGCAGGCCGGTTGGCTAGCGACCAGGAATACCGCAAGGACGCAATGACAGCCAGCGGTCAGTACCACCTCACCCCAGACATGATTCATCTGGTGACGGCGAGGAATGCCCAGGCCCTGGCCAGCGATCAGGACTACAGGAAGAGGCTTCATGAGTACACGGTGCTTCCCGATGACATGAAAGTCAAGTGGGCCAAAAAGGCTTACAACCTGCAGAGTGAGGTGAGAGGCTGAGATATAGAGAGAAGGTGAGCAACAGCCCGAATAAGGCAAACTCCATTGACAAATGTTTTTTGCCTTGTGTCTAGAAACTCTACAAGTCAGACCTCACTTTTATGAGAGGAGTGGCCTGGGACGGAGTGGGTGCACCTCAGCTGGAGTCGGCCAAGAAGGCTGGAGAACTTATAAGTGATGTGGGTATATGTGGGAAAATGGTATTAGTTAAAATACATGTCTGTTATCACAGCTAGGGCCGTAGTGGGATTCTGAAAATGCTCTCATAATATGACCAGAACGTGAAAATATCTTAATTTCTTTAATCATTTGGATATTTGATATTTAATTTATTTAGCGTTCAATTGTTCAGTTATACTTTCGGTAAATTTTACTCCCTTACATGAAGGTCATTATGCTGTTTCAAAGCCTTCGACTGCCAGGATCAAATTCTGGGAGAGACTGCTGAAACCTTTGTTTACTTATTATTTTGTTGGCCTAAAAGTTCTCGACTTAAGAAATATAAAATAATGAAAGTAATGAAATGAAATAATGAAATACAATAAAAATAAAACCATAGATGCTGGTAGCTACAGGCCTGATCACATATGAAGTCACATTCTGCATTTACACTGTAGTTTTATGTTCTGTGTTTCTAAAAACATCATCTTGCCTCTGATTCTATATTTGTGTATTATTGCTCCCTATTTGTCCTGCTTTTAAAGTCAATATTAGTGTTGGTTTTTGAAAGTGGGTTTTAAAAGAAACAATAAAACGTTTTTATAACAGGTGAGATATTTGACTTTTGGAACCCACTTTTACAGGAAATATTGCTCTTTCCACTGACAGTTGACGGTTAATTTAATTGAGCCTGGAGTGCATTTCAATTTAAATACGACTTATTTTAAAACAAGACTCAGCCATCTGTAGTTCCTGCTGTTGAAATGAATGTGGCCTGCCTTCTTGCAGAAGAAGTATCGCCAGCTGCCTGACCGTCTTAAGTTCACCTCAGTGCCGGACTCTCCTGATATTGTCCACGCCAAGACGAGCTATCAACAGTGCAGCGAGGTAGGGCGACAAGATCAACATGCTTAAGAAATAATTCAAAGTCCCACTCTACTTGAAGGCACTTGTCTTATTCTAACTGTAAAAAACCTAATCCAAAAAAAGTGGATGTTGTTGATGTCCTGTTCCTGTCATCGTCCTTTGTCTACTGCAGAGGCTGTACAAATCTGGAAAGAATGATGACATGCATAAGTACACCTTACACCCAGATGATCCAGATTTTGTTAGAGCCAAGATTAATGCCCAGCAGATTAGTGATGTAAGGCACTCCTCAGATACTTCTCACAATCCTAAATACAAGCACACAATTTAAAATCCACATCTCTTTGTGACATTTCTTGTCTCCGACATTCTTTTCCTATGAAGAAAGTTTACAAGGCGTCTGGGGAGCAGGTGAAGACATCGGGCCACGATCTGAGGCTAGACGCGATTCCTTTCCAAACTGCCAAGGCCTCCAGAGAAATTGCCAGTGACGTGAGTTCAGCCTGTCACAAGATTTGAGCCCCTTCAGTCTTTCTTGAAACATTTTTTAACCACAAATTAGCATTTATCAGCAGCTTAGTGTATATGCACCTTTTTTTTTAATTGTACCTCTTAATCTTTAATACCCCCTACTTAATACTTAATTTATCTACAGAAAGTAATTCCCAAGATTTTATGTTTACAGCTCCCTTTATTTATTGCAGCTAAAATATTATTTACTGCTGAGGTTGGAAAGTTTTGCTTATGTGTTCTGAATGTAGCATAATTAACTAAATAAAGTAATTTAATTAAAATAAAGTTATTTAACTCATCTTACAAAGGCATTCTGAAGATGATAATGCAGTTGTCAGCTTAAACCCCGAAATCGAAATTTTTGTCGCAACAACTTCAATCAAGCTGTAAACATTTTCTGAAAACTGTCTTTCTCTCTCCAACAGTTCCGTTACAGGGAGTCCCATCTGAAAGAGAAGGGCCAGCAGGTGGGGCTGCGCTGTGTGGAGGACGACCCCAAGATGGTGCACTCTCTGGCCGCCAGCAAACTCCAGAGCAACCTCGAGTATAAGCGTCAGTCCAAGGAGGAGCGCGGTCACTATAAAATCCATGCTGACCAGCCTGAGTTTCTGCAGGCCAGAAAGAGTCAGGCCCAGGCTAGTGACCTCACCTACCGCCACAAGCTCCACGACTACACCTGTGACGCCGAACAGCTCAATGTCAAGCATGCCAAGCAGGCCTACAAGCTGCAGAGTGATGTAAGTCATGGTGCCAGCTGAGTATAATGGTGAAGAGTTTAGTCGCTATACCTATGTACGTCACACTGAGGAGTTCTTTAAATCATGCAATTTTATGGAGGAAAAACCCCTCAAGGGCCCCAGGTTGTCTATATGGCGATTACTTGCTTCATTACTTGATTAAATACAAATGTCTTTGGTATATGCACCCCTTAAGAAAAATTAAAAACCCAAAGCCCTAAGGTTGCTCCTGCATTTTTTTAATCCAAAATCTAGAAACCTTTGCAGCACCAAATGGCAGACAGACGTAGTTGGCAACTTGCTGGTGAACATAGTGAAGATTTTAGCAGCTAAAGAGACAGATATGACCCTCAAGAGGTGGTGAAGGCCAAAGAAAGAGCTACAGAGAGAGTGAATATTGGACGTACATTCATAAGGTGGCCAGGGACACTACTCTATGGTGAATGCTAATGTTGCTCCATATCCACTGGATGTGTAAATAGGCATTCGTGTGTTTGCTGTATATCACAAACGTGTATGTGGGGGCACCACAAGAAAAAAATGTAAAAAGAATGGAAGCGCTTACATTTACACAACACATTGCAAAACTTGAATGAAATGCTTTGATAGTATAGTGCCCGATTAATTTAGAATTGATTTTAAGTTTAAACTAGAAGGGAGTGATAAAATAGGGGCCCACTTCAACAGATTTGATCCCTACAGTGTCAATGTGCCACCATAATTGTTGCTCCATTTTGTTGTAGGTGAACTACAAATCAGATCTGAACTGGATCAGAGGAGTGGGCTGGACCCCCCCTGGCTCCCACAAGGCCGAGCTCGCTCGCCGGGCTGCAGAGCTAGGACTGG
The DNA here is from genome assembly GCF_016859285.1 of Xiphias gladius. Taxonomy (NCBI): domain Eukaryota; kingdom Metazoa; phylum Chordata; class Actinopteri; order Istiophoriformes; family Xiphiidae; genus Xiphias; species Xiphias gladius. The sequence goes on along the minus strand of NC_053408.1, from coordinate 10,953,794 downwards.
CCGAGGGCGTTAGCGCTGATGAGGCTATCGCAAAGTACCAGCACATGATGATGGTGAGAGAACATGGAAGATGAATTCTAGTAATTCACTGTAGATCAACTTTTTGTTTTTGGGATAAGCAATCCATATACAACACAGTGTGCAGGGTTTTTTTTTTAAAAACGATCCTGGTATCCTACTTTCAGCTGCATCACCAACAGCAGATGGAGCAGCAGCAGCAGCAGCAGCAGCAGCAGACTTCAGAGCAGGTGGAGACGAGCGAGGAGGTTCAACAAGGCGTCAACATGGACGCCATGGAGGTCCTTCATGTCAAGAGGAAGAAGACCGTTCAGACCGTCCAGAAAAAGTCCAGCTCCACCACATCCTCATTCAGATCCATGGAGAAGAAGTCCAGCACCAACTCGTCTTCCTCGTCGGCTGCTCTCCAGAACACAGTCAGGACGTCTGTGTCTAGTAAAGATGCTGCGATAGAAGATGCGTAGATCAGAGGAGTCCTTATAGATGGTTGTGTTTAGAGATCGTTAAAGATGGCCACTTTAAGAAGGTGAGGTGAACTTTCCAGGTGGTGTTTTTTGTATCTGGTTTGATAAAATGACTGTTGTAGTCTGGTTACAGTACATGAGATGCCTAAGGAATATCAAACAGTTACTGTAGGTGCAACAATGACCTGTAAAATATAGTTTAAATTATTAAGAAGGGATGAAGCATGTTGAATTGGCACAAGACTTGTCATGTTTGTTAAAAGGATTGTCGAAGCATGTGATGAACAAAAGGGAATTCAGAAAAAAATTTATTTTCATTTTGAAAGAAATTTGTTTTTGTTTTGTTTTTTTTTAAACTTTTTATCAAAGCTTCAGGTTGGGTTATATATAGGGCCCGTGAGACCATGAAACTGCCCCAACAAGGACAATTTTCAGTTCAAGCAAAAACATTAAGAACACCAAAACTGAATTCAGATTGTTTTAGGACAAAAGTGATACTGGATGAAATGCTGGATGGAAAGTTTGCCATTGCTTTTGTATATTGAGTGTGTTCAGAAGAACGGGAGCTGGACCAGAGATTTGTTATATGGCCAGCACTTCAGAAGATTTTTTTCAATTTTTCTTTTTTATCTTTAGAGAGGAACAACTTCCAATGGAAAAGGCTCAGGCAAAACTTTGTTGCAGCCATGCAGTTTTCTTACAAGGTCTGATAGTCAGTGAGAAAGAAGTATAGGCCTACTGAAATGATGTGTGATCTACATTTTTTCTGGCAGGTTCAGCTTTGTGAGTTTGTAACAGTGCCTCTTTTAACTCAAAGCTGGACTCGGAGTAAATGCTTGGTTTTATCTCTGATAAAATAAACTTTTTTTTCAAGGCAAACTAAGCTGTCATCTCTTTTTCTTCCCAAAATAAGGAAGGATTTTCCCAGGGACACAGTGTATCAGTAATGTAGTTCAGCTGACTAATGTTCAGTTGATCCTGCTCCTGATCCAGTCGATGAATGTGTGGACGTTGGCGTAGACGCCGGGCTTGTTCTTCTGACCACAGCCATTGCCCCAGCTCACCACACCAGTGATGTAGTGTGTTCCGTTTTGCTCACACACCAATGGGCCACCTGAGTCACCCTGCAGAGTTATAGAGAGTTAGGATTATAATATTTCATGTTATTAACACATCTTGTGCACATCCAGCACAGACCTGATGCAGAAAATCTAATCTAAAAACGTGTAATCTTATATCACTTATATCTCCCTGTAATACAAATAGTTGGTTTCATTCGATACTAATAGCATTGAAAACAGCTAGGAGAATGTATAAATAGATTTTTTTTTTTTTTCATTTTCATGAAGATGCCTTCACACCTATGAACATACACACCTGACAGGAGTCGATGCCACCGTTCAAAATCCCTGCACAGAGCATGCTGCTGTCCAGTAAATTTCCATAGATCTGAGGAGCTTTGCATCGCTGTTCAGATATCAGCAAAACACGAGCATCCAGCAGCTGGCTGCTGTACAACTCTGAAAAGTGGAGGTCAAAGCACAATCGGATGAGAATTAAACTGGTATGAGGAACGTTAATAATTGGTGAGAGACAGTTAAAGCATTGAATATATTCAATTTTTGAGTTTTTTCTCGAGAAATGCATAAAGCAAGTGTTGTGGAACGAAAATAATCTTCTTATATAACATGAAAGGATTTTTAATAAATAGATGATTACGGGTTTCAGTGGCTCCCCATCCGGAGATCACGCACTGCTTTCCAGCTGGGAAGGTCTGGTCTGGTAGACACACTGTCCTCACAAAGGGAGTTTCCCTAGCACAGTAGGGACTGTCTGTAACTTTGAGTTTAAGCAGGGCTACGCAGGAAATTGGAGAAAACAGGAAGTGAAATGAATCATCAAATGACTTTTCCATAAACAGGTCTCAAAGCATAATACCCTAATCCCTAATGCATTATTATTACTAAGAAATTATGATCGTATTGGGACATTCTGGAGTGAAATGAAATAAATGCAATAAAAACCAATGAATGAATGACTCGGAGGTTTGGATTGAAATCATCTGAGTTCCACTACATACTGTGTATACTGCACATGCGTTGTATTAGCAGCTAACATATGACGGAGGCCTGAAAAGAGGCTTCACACTAGCTGAGACAAATAATTACACTGATGCCAAATCTGTAAATTACTTACATTCTTTCTTCTTGGTTTATTGTCTATCTAGGTTAAAAATTACACTATATTCAATAAATGGGACAAACCAATGTCATTGTAAAGTGCTTCAGGAGTCTGCTTGTAGTTCTCATGAACAATTGTTTGTATCACTGGGATGGTCTGGTCCATCTCCTCATGTTTGTCTATGTTCACTCCTCCTAACACTACTTGGAATTCATCAGTAGGTTCACTGGGAGAAAAAAAAAAATGCTAGCTTATAGTAGAAAAATGAATATAACTGGAAAGAGCATACGAACAAAATACAGAACCTACACACAGTGGGCAGCAGTGAGGACCCAGCAGGATGTGAGGAGGATCCCGCCGCACATGTGGCGAAACTCATAGGATGAGCCGATTGCTCTGCTCTGCACCGACACCTGCCAGGGGTGGGCGCCGGGGAAACACTTGCTGCCCCCATAAATCCTGTTAATTCGAACAGGCAGGGATTTTCCGCACTGGGAGAACTGGGAGAAGCCTGGCTCTGGTTTGACTGATGTAGGTGGAGTGGCCGGAACTGAGAAACATCAGAAAAGAGTGAAAGCAGTGTGGACATACATATATATTCTGTGTGTGTGTATGTGTGTGTGTGTGTGTGTGTGTGTGTGTGTGTGTGTGTGTGTGTGTGTGAGAGAGAGATTACCTTCAGAGCATTTCTTGATTTTGCAGAAGCCCCATTTTAGTTTGTTTTGCTTCTTAATAAAACACCAAGGCTTTTCATCCCCATCTGGGTTCCTAAAATGTAGAGTAACTAGTAAAACTACTAGATTACTAAAAGTATTGTTTCTGAAAAAAAATCTGCAAGGATTTTTTGGGGGGGCTATAAGGTTAATTTTCTATATCCTTTCACAGACAACCAAATGAGTACGACTCCTGAGAGGTCTACTTTTACAAAAGCAACATGAATATAAACAATAGAGTTCAAATTGTATCGTAGTTGATGTAGGTAAATGATGTATGGTGTGGTAGATTAATTAAGATTATAATTTGATCAGTTAACAGTCAAATACCTGCAATGGTTGTTATATTCCAGTCCATTGAAGTCTGAGTACACTTTGAAAGGATCCTCCCCGTTTAACACGATGAAATAGGAATGCCAGTCCAGGCAGTCCTCCCCGTCTTCTGTCATACTGACGACACCCCTGTATGTCTCTCCATTTCCTTCATAGCAGTCAGTGGGAGCTATAGGAAAATATTGTACAGGAAGAAAATTTTAAGCTAACTCAAAATTTCAAAAATAAATACTAATGAGTGGAGCAATGTATAATTCAAAAGCACAATTGCAGGCGGAAAATATTGACTGCTGACGACATTGTTGTCTTTGGGCCTCCCATTATAAAGCATAACCTGATGTTTGTTTCCTTTTCTTTTCTGTGAAATGGTGCTCTCAAAATGTGACACTGCTATTATCTTAAAGTAAGTAACTGCAAACAAAAGCTTTAGCAAAAGGGATGGGGTTATGGCAGTGATGGCTGCGCGGCTCTGTCCTGCGTAAAGTCTTTACCAGTTCCGCAGAACCTCCCTGTATATCCATCGGGACAAGCACAGCGAAAACGACGTTGCCCTCTTATGCAAGACCCTCCGTTCTGGCAAGGATTGGGTTCACAGGGGGACGCTGGCACTGACGCAGACAAGACAGACACATGATTAGTGTGTACAATAGCAGGAGCGTAGCAAAGGAAGTCTGGGGCTCACAAAGGATCCTTCTTTTTTTGGCCCTCTCTCTTTTGGCTGTGTGCACCTAAGGTCATCACCACATTTCACCTGTTTCATGTGAACAGTAGTAGCTCCATGTACAGTGGTGCTCATGCAGCCGGGCTTGACATTGATGACTTAAAGTGGTGGGATCCAACATTTTAGGTCAAAATTACTGTTTAAAGATATGGGTATTGGTTATTTTCCTGTATTTTTTATGGGCTGGGCACATTAAAGTTGAACAATACTAAGGATATCCTGAATCCATTATCGTGCAGATATGACTCTCTAGTCTGGAAAAGTTTCCTGTTTGACTAAAATAATGTACATGTAACGTCATTTGTCAAAAAAATTGTTTGAAATTTTGTAAAACAAGAGTTGGCATACTCACAGGAATTGCAGTTAGGGCCTTGGTATGGGGGTTTGCACTTGCACTCGTAAAATGGGTGTTTGTTTAGGTTGACAACACAGTCACCATGACCACATCTGACGTTTTCACAAATGTTTCTGACTGAACAGCAAAAAACAAGTTATCAGTTAGCCGGCAAAAAGTGGTTCAATTCGTATTCATATGCGTTAGCCTTGCCCATAAACATAAAGATATTGCATGAAACTCATGAGGTTTTATAGCAAATCAAAATAGACTGATGCACCGAAGGAAACCCAGAACAGTAACTGAGAAGTAAAGTAAAAGATAGAAATAAATCAAAAATTGCCTCTCTACAAAGTAGAAAATGAACTTATCATGAAGCCAAACTGGAAATTCCTACCTACCTTTTTGACACCTCTTGCCTACGTAAGGCTCTGAACATAAGCATTCTAATTCTGTATTGGATTTACTTTGGCACGAGCCACCATTGAAGCAAGGGTTTGGATCACAAACATCTGGAAATGGCAAGAAAGGGTCACTTAGAGGGGCAAAATATGAGTCCAAATGTTGAGGGTGAGATGGAAACACATTCACGCAGAGTCCTCCGGGGCCCACTTACTGGACTCGTCCAGGAGGTCAATCAACCAGTCGTTTATATCAAAAAATATGGGAGGGATGTCTGTTGTGTAGTCTTCATAATCTATGTCTGCCAAAAACAGAGAGTTGTTTAAACACTGGAGTTTATGCCCGCATGTACTGTAGTGTGATAAGGTATAGGACAAAACAATACAGGTGATGAAAGTAACATAGATATGGCAAAAAAACAAAAAACAGGAAAAAAGGCAATACAACTTTTAAGCACAACCCCATGATCTTTTTGCATAAAGATCATAATCAATCAATATTCAATTTCACCTTAAAGTTGCACACCTTTTTAAGTTTAAAACAGAAAAAAATAGAAATAAGTACGTGGTACTAATGTGAAGATGAGGTGGGTAAGCATATAGGTCAACGGTCGACAAGATTCTTACACATGTCATCCAGCTGAAATGACAAAATAACAGTAGAGGACAGATCAGCAAGCTTTTGTTACAAGAAAAACTCTCCTTTCTGTACAACTCAAACTCGAACATATAACTATGACAAAAATCCCCCTGGCTGGTTCATTCGCAACGATATTAAGAAACTTACGGTCAGGTCAAATCCATGAACTGTCAGTACAGTCAGGCTTATGAGCAGGGCCCCTGCAGCCAACATGGTGCTGAATCTAACTCTCTCAATGTAAGAGACTGAAGATTCAGTGTTAGATTTTATTACCCCAACCCTCCTCAATATCTCACTTGTCAATCTTTAGCCAGCTGCATTGATTCTGTATGAGTTTGTGTGTTTTAGGCAATTGTTTACTTAATCTGGCCCGTTGTTTCATGTATTTAACCTCGGATTATTTACCTATGTACAATTCTTGCCAATTCAGACTTTAACCTCTTTCTAAGCAAACCTTCCCTTTGCATCCACTCAGTTGATTGTGACTAAAATCAGCAGTATTGTTTGCGGTTGTTTCGAATTTCTGTCTTTTTTAGATAACCAGACCAAGAAACACTGAAGTAGGATCTGACAGTCCTTGTCCCAGTCCCTGTTCAACTTGAGTTATTTATCCTGAAGCTGTGCTCCTGAGGTATGAAACACCGCAAAAGATTTGGGGAATGAACATAAACAGGGCATTTCTATGATCAATGACATTGTGTTCAAAATTTTATCTCAAGATCAGATTGAACAAGAAAACAGACTTGCGGCTCCATCTATCATAATAGAAGTGTAGGAGAATATAGTAAGACAGACAGAAGGAAGGAGCCCAGTTTTACAACACTCCCAATGGGCATGGTCACAATACAGATAAAACCGCCTCTCAATATGGAATAAATAGAAGGAACACAAGCTATCAGTGAATGACAGAATGATTAGTTAAATTAGTCATTTGAGGAAGTGAAAGAACGATTTAATCTAACTGATAACGGGGATTTCTGAAAATATTTAATGCTAAGGAGCATTTTGGGTTTGTCTTTGAGCTTAAAAGGGAAAATGAAAAATATGATTCAAGGCTTTTTAAATTCTCCTACTATACTGATTCTGCATCAGTATAGTAGGAGAATTTAAAAATCTCAAATATGTAAACTAGAATGTGCGAAAGCCTAAGATTAATGTGGCAAATATTGGTTTAGCTACAAGGGATCCATAGAGTAAGTTTATGCATTTTACTATTCTGCAGATATTATTTGACACCCCTACAACAGTTCAAGATGGGTTCAAAGATAATATATTTTGCTCTAATAAATGTTGGAAATTTAGCAAAGAAACATGTTTTTCGGGACAGTCCTTTGGCTAAAAAAACCTAAAAAAGCTAAAAAAAAGGCTTAATCCCCACAAATGTGTCCGTTTGAGGGTCAATAGCTGGGGGGAATAATGTCCAATGCATAACTAGTCAAATGTGGGCTTATTTTCTGATGTACATACAGGACACAACATTTTAGAGAGGGTACAGGATATTAGTTAATAGAATATGGAACCACTGATGGACAGGGGTTGTTCTGATCAACCTTTTTTTGTTTTTATTTCTCCCTTGTGTCTTTCTTGCTGTTTTTAAATATTTCTGGATTATTATGATAGAAGACTGTTTCCATTAAAATATACATTTGTATTGGTTAATGCTGTGCAATGTCAAAGTTTTAAAATGAATAAAAACTCAAATGACAAGAAAAAAAAACGTTTTGGTCTTTCTCATTTCAATTAAACTTAACAAAACCAATTATTACAGTGATCATAGAGTATACCTATACCTTTTAATATGAACTCAAAAGATAAACAAATGATTGATAAATGCTTTGGATTAAGGGACTCAATCATAAATCCTTAAGAACATTTTCTAGTAATCTTTATTAATCAATGTAGCAGGCAAGCTATACAAGTAATAATGAGGTACCGTCATTCTGGCGATGGAGTGAGGGCTCCATCAGCTAGTCATTTTTATGGAGATAGGGATTTAAATTTTTTTTTTTTTTTTTTACAGCAGGACATTACAGAGGCAATAGCAACATGTCTGTAATTTTCATATATGTTATGAGGAGAGTAAATGATAAGCGATCCAGTCAACAAATCTGCCGACATTGGTGTAGACGCCAGGCTTGTACTTCTTGCCGCAGCCGTCGCCCCAACTCACCACACCAACTACATAGTGGGTCCCGTTACGCTCACACACCAGGGGGCCGCCAGAGTCACCCTGCAGGGACAGAGAGGAGGTTTAAGAAGGCTTTTATTTCCTCTCTTTGTTATTCTACTGCTAAAGAAATAGTCACATCCCTCCCGCGCAGAAAAGCAAACAGTCTTGCACATGCGCAGACCTGGCAGGAGTCAACGCCTCCTTTCATGGTGCCTGCACAGAACATGCTGTCATCCAGAGCGTCTCCATACACATGGGGAGCTTTACATTTCTCCTGAGAGATTAGGAGAACACGAGCGTCCAGCAGCTGGTTGGTACCGTAATTCTCTGAAAAAGTGAGAGAGTTCCACCGTAAGGTTCAAATGCATTCAGTGACATATTTAGCCAAGTCTTAAGCTACATTGTGCAAGATAAAGAAGCACATAGAAAGAAACGACTCTCATGTTTCATTTCTCTTCCTATGCGTCAGTTGTGTGATTGCAGGGTTAATAAATACTGTGACATCTGCTGCAAACGTTTCCCATATACACATTTTTACCTGTTTGCTATAGTTTGTACAAATGGCGTTGTTTTGGTATGATACCTGGTCTTGTGGTTACTTCTGTCATGTGAACAGTGTTGGCAAATACCTCAGAGTGTGTATGCATTGTTGGCATTTACAATGTACACATACTAAGCCTAAAGTGGCTTGTAGAAGAACATTAACTGAACATCATAATAAATGCACAGGCTCATGTATTACAGAAGTATTAAGAAAATTTCCTGTTCGCACTGGCATCAGATACAATCCTATGATTCACTTTGGTGATCAGAACCAAATCTGATATAATATTATGTAAATATTTAAATGGCTCCATGGAGCAGAGTAATATGTTGCTCTTCACATGAGTATTTTTTAAAATCTTTTGGCAGTTGAGTATCTAATTAACTAATATTATTGCAGTTATTTCATTTCTGACATTTAGAAAAACAAAACACGATACAAGACTTGACAGGCAGACTTTGGAATGAATAAGTAAAAATACATTACCCTGTTTTCCGATGTAAATGCGTGATATAGGCCGAGGTGAATTGGATGAATATCCATGAGCTGCCAAAGCTCAAGACATTGACCATTTTATTGGTTTAATCCTTTAACTGAGCTGTTCTTTATATTTTATGCTCTTAAAACTACTTATCCTACATAATTCAATTGCTTTATTTCAACTCAAATAGTAAACTTCAGTTCCTTTTGGCTAGATACCAGCTACCGCTTTGCAACCACTGACCCCATTAACTCAGACTGATCATATGCAGCCCGTAGATGATGGTGCAGATTGAAATGATACTTGCGCGTTTCAGTCACACCCCACCCTGAGATCACACACTCCGTCCCACTGCTGAAGGGCTGGTTTGGCAGGCAGGCCGTCTTTACAAAGCGGGTTTCTTTGGCACAGTACGGTGTGTCCACGACCTTCAGCTGAAGCATGGCTGCACAGGAGAGGAACAAAGCAAAGACTGGTACACTGGTAACATCTCTGTCATTAAATTTACACTGATGACTGACACGGTCAGTCCATTTTTATGTGGACACTCATATTAATTACACACAATAGCACCTCACCAACATCATTATGAAGAGCAAAGGGGGTCTCTTTGTACTCCTCATGCACAATGGCCTTCTCCACAGGAACGACCTGATCATACACTTCATCTTTCTCTATGTCCACTCCTCCCAGCACCACCTGCATTTCCACTCCACTTTTACTGGACAAACAAACCGTCCCCCAAGAAAGTTAACCTAAGAGCGTGTCCATCCTTCAAATCTACATCAAACAATACGCAAGCTGCTTGTCTGTACCAAAGCAACACCCATACTGGAGCTTACATGCAGTGTGCAGCGGTGAGAACCCAGCAGGACTCGAGGAGGATGCCACCACAGATGTGGCTGAAGGACCCGGAGGAGCCTTTGGATCTGGTCTGCAGGGAAACCTGCCAAGGATGAGCCCCAGGAAGAGATTTCTTCCCTCCGAAGATCCTGGCCGAGCGGCCGGGCTGTGCCCTCCCGCACTGGGAGAACTGGGCAGCAGCAGCGTCTTGCTTGACTGGAGTTGAATCTGTGACATGGATGGTTGGTGGGGTAGCTGGAGCTGGGAGGGAAACTTAAAATGATCAAATGAGAGTGGTGGAGGGATAAGAATCTGTGTGTGTGTGTGTGTGTGTGTGTGTGTTTTACCTGCAGAACATTTCCTGACTTGACAATAGTTCCACTTCAGTTTGCCATTTTTGTTAATGAAGCACCAGGGCTGATCATCTCCATCAGGGTTCCTTGAATACAGATAGATTTCTATCCGGGGACTAAAAAGCTCCATACCACCATATTTATACCGTTTTTCTTAATAAAGTTACAAGATACAGCATTTTGTATGTATGTATATGTAATAAAGCAACTCCTGATAACTCCGTAACCCTTTGTCAGTGTGCCTGGACTTTTTGAGAATGCGTTTTAACAACAGCATTTTAAAAAAGCTGCATGCAAACAAAGTTTCACACAGTTACATACCTCACATGCACTGTATGTACATGTGAACACACAAAAGGTTTTATCGATAGCAAACGTATTTACACAAGATGATTCCTCACCTGCAGTAATTGTGTGGTCCAAGTCCGTCATAGCCTGCATACTCTTTGAAGGGATCTCCTCCTTTCTGCAGGATGAAATGGGAATTCCAGTCCAGACACTCCTCCCCTTCAACTGTGACACTCACCGTGCCGCGGTAAAACTCTCCATCCCCTTGGTAACAGTCGTTTGGCCCTAGAAGCAAAGTGGGCCGCTGACTTTTAATTGCTCTGGAGCTGGGTAATATCTGGGTTCTTGGAAGATGAAAAGGTTGGTTTTAATTGGTGGTTTTCTATTTAGGACAGTGAGAGAACCGTATTTACCGACTTCACAGAATTTCCCACCATATCCATCAGCGCAAGAACACTGGAAGGAGGAGCGTTTGGGACCCCTCATGCAAGAGCCTCCATTCTGACAGGGGTTGGGCCTGCAGGGAGAAGCTGTGAACACAGGCGAGAAAATCGGTCTCTCCTTCTGAGTGCAAAGAACTTTATTGCAGCAAAATGTTGTGAGCTTAAAGTAATTAGGAATCAAATTAAGATAAAGCAAGAAATATTTAACATCGTGTTAATAATTCTATGAAATTATCCCACGGAAAAGCAGACCTCTCCTGCAGTCGGGTGGTTTGTATGGGGGCTTGCACTTGCACTCGTAGTATGGAGCAGTAGATGTGACAACACAGCTTCCATGGCCACATTTCACATTCTTGCAAACATCTTTCACTGAAAAAAAACTGCATGTTACAGTCATTTCATTTCATATAGTTTGTATTCATTTTAACTTAGTCTATACAGAATCATGGTTAATTCAGAGGCTGAATTTAAATCCAATTCTGCTTATTAGACTTACTATGGGTGGATTTTTTTTCCTACTCACAGGGTGTCATTTTTGATACTACCACTAGGGATTACCAATTTTGGAATTTTTAAATCCTACACATAGTACTGCAGCTCTAGATTATAAGCCGATAAAACGACATCTTTTTTTAAAATGCAGTATTACAACGTTATGCTTCTAATTTTATTTAAAAACTCAGAATTTGTTTGGTTAAGAAACGTCTAAAATCTTTGATGTTGTAATTAAAGATCTGATCTTAAAGTATCTGATGGGGAAAAAAAAAAAAACTGTGGGTGTTTCCCAACTCAGTCAATAGGCAGATTAGTAGAAACAGTCAAAGTACCCAAAACCTTTACTTAAGTAAAAGTACCAGAACAACAACAAGTAAAAGTTCTGCATTCAAAACTGTCTCACGGTTCCCAGTATAGGGGTTGGGCCCCTACAGTGGGTCACAGCATAAATCTGAGGGCTTGTGAGACGATTAGGTCTGAAAGACAAAAATCAAAGTTCTGCCACACAAATTTGTTTAACCAGATCTCTCTGTTTGAGTCACATCCGTAAGTGGAAGTAGACAGCCCTACCTGTCTGACACTTCTTTCCTGAGTAAGGCTCAGGGCACAAACATGTGGAGCCCCCATAAACAGCGCGGTCACAGATCCCTCCGTTCAAACATGGGTTTGGATCACACGCATCTGAATGACGACAGAATCACGTGAAATGCTTGTTAGAAGAAGACCTCGTGCAAAGTTTTACCAGTCGACGCTAGGACTCAGAAAAATCAGTCAGGAGCAGCATGTGATAGATATCTCCTCTGTCTTAAGATGTATTGATCAAGACATCCTCTGAAGCCGATAAAAATCTGAGTTAAACTACTGCCCCCATCCAGTATATATAGGTAATCAAACCCTCACTGTCCCTACTTGAGAGTGAAATGGTGTCAGATGTCATTTACCTGTGATATCCAGGAGTTCGTACAACCAGTCAGCTAGAGTCATATCAGCATCTTCTGTTGGGGTTTCAGCGGTATAATCACAGTAATATTCATAAGCTGTGAGGAAAAGAGAGCCATTTAAACATCCATTGAAATCCAATCCTGGTTTACTGTTAACTAAGTAAAAGTTGAAAGTGTCGTTACCGTCAGTATAATCGGTTTCTGTGATTACCTGTGACAAAATCAAAATATGTAAATTATCTATCAACCTGACTCAGTTCCAAAATATAAATAAATGCTTAGATTCCATGTTTCAGACAATCTGCATTCATACTATGCGCATACTTACAAATAAGTCCTGTCCAAACACAGTGAGTGCACACAGTTGTGAGAGTAAAGCTAATAAGCAGACCATTTTCGTGAAGACCCTGGCCATGATGGCAGCAGAATAAGTCTATGGCTTGTTTTTTGCTCAGACAGGCCTAGATAACCCCCCCCCCTCAAACACGAGGACCCCGAAACACTCCACCCACCTGTTAATCATTAGTACCCTGCACTGATTTGACAGGAGTTACGTGCCATTCACATACTTTGTCTTTTTTGCCCTGTGACCTTTATTTCTGTTGAGGTCTTCAAAAGTAAAAGCAGTGACCGAAGTAGCTCTCATTAACCATAAAAAAAAAAAAAAAAGAAACTCATTCTGGATACAATAAAACTCAAAGATGCTAACGCTACACTACACTGTTGTCGAGGTTGTTGCCTCTTAAAAACTGACTTCAAAAGTTCGTAAAATCTTTAAAATCTGTCTGAAGTCATCAGTTTTTTTTTGTAAACTTTACCGAGTGACCTGAGGTTTCTCAATATGCAAGAGGAGATTTGCTTTTCTACAGGAGAGCAGCTGATATTGATTAACAATTTACAGTCTTTCTGCAATTCCTAATGTTTTTCAACATGCAAAACACCATTGCTCTGTATTTAACTGTATATATTCGTCTGCATGGCTGCAGTAAAAGGCTGAAGTAGTATACATTAACCCATTAAACTGTGAAAGTAGCTGCTACTATAATTAAAGGACCATACTTTTGTTTTTGTATATAATATCACTTTGTGTACCTTCTTACAGAGCTTATCATAATTTTAAATTGTTTAAATATATTTTTTATATTTGTCCCATCCTTCATGCAGATGTTTTTTATTCATGATTACACAATATATAAAAATGAACTCATGCAGCTTAGAAATCAGCTTAAGAAATGAAATATCACAGATGAAAACTTTATGCATGTTTATTTTTGTCAAACTTGCAATGTCGTTGAATGGCAACAATTGAAAGTGGAGATTGATTTGAAAAGTCTGTCTCTGTGGTGAGTTCGTGTGCTGGTGGGTAGCTCTGAAATGTAGTGATGGCAGACTACATCGTTTTGTGGTCTGTCATTAATAACCCCTAAAATAGTATATATACTGTATATGGCAATATGACAGTGTGCTAACGTCGATTGTTCATATTACACACGAAAAACAAGCGAACAAAAACTTTCAGACACTCAATATTTGTCAGCTGAGCTGTTTTTTATTCAAACAGTGATCAGTTTACAGTGGGTGCAATAGCATATTTTCACTGTACAGCACTATATATAAAGTACATGGGGAGCATGTGGTGAAATCATAGTTATGATCAGACCACAGTCTCTCTCTCTCTCCCTGTTGGTTAACCTCCCCTTACAGGAAAAATGGGTCATCACCTGTTTACAGTGTCAAACCCGGTTAAAAAACATTTTCAAAAAGTTCGTAAAATCTTTAAAATCTGTCTGAAGTCATCAGTTTTTTTTTGTAAACTTTACCGAGTGACCTGAGGTTTCTCAATATGCAAGAGGAGATTTGCTTTTCTACAGGAGAGCAGCTGATATTGATTAACAATTTACAGTCTTTCTGCAATTCCTAATGTTTTTCAACATGCAAAACACCATTGCTCTGTATTTAACTGTATATATTCGTCTGCATGGCTGCAGTAAAAGGCTGAAGTAGTATACATTAACCCATTAAACTGTGAAAGTAGCTGCTACTATAATTAAAGGACCATACTTTTGTTTTTGTACATAATATCACTTTGTGTACCTTCTTACAGAGCTTATCATAGTTTTAAATTGTTTAAATATATTTTTTATATTTTTCCCATCCTTCATGCAGATGTTTTTTATTCATGATTACACAATATATAAAAATGAACTCATACAGCTTAGAAATCAGCTTAAGAAATGAAATATCACAGATGAAAACTTTATGCATGTTTATTTTTGTCAAACTTGCAATGTCGTTGAATGGCAACAATTGAAAGTGGAGATTGATTTGAAAAGTCTGTCTCTGTGGTGAGTTCGTGTGCTGGTGGGTAGCTCTGAAATGTAGTGATGGCAGACTACATCGTTTTGTGGTCTGTCATTAATAACCCCTAAAATAGTATATATACTGTATATGGCAATATGACAGTGTGCTAACGTCGATTGTTCATATTACACACGAAAAACAAGCGAACAAAAACTTTCAGACACTCAATATTTGTCAGCTGAGCTGTTTTTTATTCAAACAGTGATCAGTTTACAGTGGGTGCAATAGCATATTTTCACTGTACAGCACTATATATAAAGTACATGGGGAGCATGTGGTGAAATCATAGTTATGATCAGACCACAGTCTCTCTCTCTCTCCCTGTTGGTTAACCTCCCCTTACAGGAAAAATGGGTCATCACCTGTTTACAGTGTCAAACCCGGTTAAAAAACATTTTCAAAAAGTTCAGGGGGAGTACTTGTAAACCTTGTTTCATTTGCCCTTCAACTTATTCCTTGGTCTTAATTCAAATAGTCAATATTAATTTCATACAACACTCCGAGTTCTTGTTGATGGCTCCACAGACACGTCAAACTCGCAACCAGTGGATAATCATCATAAGTGCCTCAAACCTTGATTGTTGAACAGTATGTGTAAATGCATCAAATATCCATGCATCATTCTAGTGATGTAATAAACCACATGAAGAAAAATGTCAAACACAGTGTTAAGGTCAGTCTGTGTGCATATCATTTGATGTTTGTTTACAAGAAAGCAGTCTGAACCCAAATCCTTCACATTTCCATCGCAGTCTCCCAATGTGCTAACCTTGAAGACTGCTCTTTTAAAACATACAATTCATTGTCTTCAGCTCCAGAGTATATGGCAAAAATCTGGTGCAATTCACAGGTTTTTCACTGGAAACGAGAAGGGGAAGGGTGCAGTTCCCAGTAAGTAAAAAAAAAAAAACTTAAAAAAAAAAAAAATTCTATAAATATAGGCATATAATGCTAACTTTCAGGAGCAGAGTTAGCAGCAAGTCAGTCCTTCTCACTATCAAACTCCATGACAACATCAAAAAAAAAAAAAAACAAGTCGCCGCCCAAACATGCTTGTTTGTCTGTTTGTTCTGTCTGCTCGCAGAGTGAGCCTTCTTAAGGTCGAAGTGCAGTCTCAGGTATCATCCACATGATAAAACTTGTTCATGTATATTCTGATTTGCGGATGTAGTTGGAAGGCACATAGCCTCGTCGGCCTCCTGCCTCACCCAGCCACCATTCACTGTTGCCGTTCATGTCCTGGAACTCCAGTATCCGCAGCCGCTGATTGGCCGAGATGCTCAGTTCATTGGCGCAACGGGCATTGAAGGAGTAGAGTGCGTAGTAAATCTGAAGAAAATAAGAACAATGTCATCCTTAGTTTTAAAAGTAGTATTAATTATGTTTTTTTTAAAGCAGGCAGTGCAACATTAGCATTCATTTGGAGTCGAGTCTCTGGCCACCTAATGACTCTATATCCAACTTTCACTCTCACTTTAGCTCTGTTTTTAAACTCCACCAGCTCCTGACAGATGTGTCTGGCTCTTCAGCTGCTAAAGGCTACACTATGGTCAAATGCTACTTGCTAACTTTGTCTGTCTGCCTTTTGGTGCTGGGCACTTAGGGTACAGTAGGTCTACCAGAGCTTTCTCA
The DNA here is from genome assembly GCF_016859285.1 of Xiphias gladius. Classification (NCBI taxonomy): domain Eukaryota; kingdom Metazoa; phylum Chordata; class Actinopteri; order Istiophoriformes; family Xiphiidae; genus Xiphias; species Xiphias gladius. Next base: position 10,937,438 of record NC_053408.1, on the reverse strand, counting down.
CTGATGAGAACAGTTGCCTGCTTCTGCTAGGAACAAGCTTGACCAGAGCAGGAAGAACAAACATTAAAGCTGCGGGCCGTAAAACAAAAACAATGAGCTGAAGGAAGCTAAAACGCTCCATGGATCTGAGGGGAACTGCAGAGTCAAGTGATAATTCTCTGTGGTTTCAGCGCTATGAGTGACCCCATTCAAATTATAAGTAGTTATTAAATCCATTGCAGCTTCAATTCAATTCAATTCAATTCAATTCAATTCAATTCGTTTTATTTTTAATAGCTTTTTTAATCCACTGTGTGTAGAATTTGAAAATTCCTCTTTTTGGCACAATCTGCTGGTAGTATCAACGATAGCACTGTGGCAGACAGCAATGCAAACCCCACCAGAACAATTTTAACCAGGATTGTTTCAAAAAAAAACTCAAGCCGTCAGAATGATTTAAAAATTCTTTTTTCTTCAAGTTTTGGTATGGTAAATGTCTCATAAAGACAGTACATCCTAGTAGTCAAACAAAATCTCACCTGATGACCATCCAATTCACTCTCATGCTCTGGTTCTGGTTCTGGCTCCGGCTCCGGCTCCGGCTCGATGTACTCATCTCTGGAGTAAGCTAACTTCTTTTGGCCACCATTATCTCCATTTCTCCACTGGTAGGAACTGTATGATTTGTCTGTGTGTCCATACCGCCGTGAGTGATTGTTTCTGTGTGAAGAGGAAGAGTCTGTCTCCGAGAGGTCTGACATCTCCTTGTTGCTGCTTGAACTAGCATAACTCGTATCGTACGAGTCTCTGTGATTGCCTGAGTGCCGATATGAGGGCTCTGTGTCTCTGTGACTGGGGGAGTTTCGGTGCGTTTGGTCTGAAAGTTCCCTTCGGTTTGAGGGATTTCGGGGTGAGGAGTTTATGGAGTTGCTTAGACTGGCAGATTCTGGGTTGGGTGCATCTCTGTGGTGACTCCTACGAGATGAGTCCAGAGACGGGTGTGGCGATGAGTGGCTCTGGGGCTGCGATGTGGAAAAGCTGACGGTGGCTGTTTCCTGGTTAAAGGTCAGTGTGCTGTTGCTGTTCTGGCGGGAGAAAACAGGGGAGGAGCCGCCGTAGCCTGACTCATTGGATGACTGGCTCTCGATGGACACGTCTGAATGGCTTCTGCGTGGGTTGTAAGGCTTGAGGAAAGAGCTGTAAACAAAACCCTTGGTGACTGCAAAACAAGAAAAGCAAGGAAAGACATGGAAATAGATGTTATTGCTGCACTATTTTTTCCCACTGCCGGAGACTCAGACACAAAAATATGTGGCTCGTTGGTTAGATATACTTAAATCAGGTCTTAGAGTACAAATTACCTACCTCCATTATCAATTAGCCAGCGGTTGTGGCTACCCATTGGGTCCTGCTGCTTGATTACACCTACAAGGTCTCCCTCTTGTATAGAGACATCCAGATCCTGAGCAGCGTTAAAGTTCCTCTCAGCCTGGAAAAGCTTCTCAGGGCCGTAGCGTACCAGAAGTCCTGCACGGTGCTCCTCTGTCTGCATAATGTAGTTTGGCTGAAAGCGACAAGGACGAGAGTCATGGTTAGATCATGTTAAAGTGGTGAAACTCCTTGTGCATTATTTATGAAAATATGATATGGAAGAAACAGGATGAGAGTTCAACTCACAGGTCCCTGCAGTTGCCTTTTAGAGGTCTGCTTCTCCAGCGTCTTCTTCTCAAAGGTCTTTTTTGTGGAGGTGGTTGGAGGCAAGTTCTCCGGGCAGAAGCTAAAGCTCTGCAGAAGTTGGAGAACTCGACCGTACTCTTCTTGGAACTGTGCAATGAGGTTGCCCTCCGTGCCAGCTTTGTTAGAAAACTGGAGATTCGGGAAAAGAAAAAGGTCTGCATTAACAGCAGAATGTGGCAACGAGTGAGGCTGCTATGGGAACGGACTTGCGAATATTTTAACATGTATATTGTGCACAAAAATTCATGGAAAAAAAAAAAAAAAAAAGTTGAATTTTAGTCCCCCACTGCCTTTGAAACCCCAATAAACAAAGACACACTCACAACCTGTAGGAGGGGCTTCAGCTCTCCCAGCGTTGTCTTCATGAAATCCTTCTGAGCTTGAGCGAACGACCTCACGCAGCCCGTAAACAGCTCCTCCGCAGCAATGTGGAACTTGGGGAGCTCATCAAGAAGTTGGGCGTTGAGCGCCTCATAGTTGTTGCGTGCCACCTGCAGATCCTCCTGGACGCGGCGGTCCTTCAGGCGGTCAGCCCGCTCCTTGCAGTTGTCGTAGTCCAGCAGCTTGTCAAAGCGCTTTTGGATGAGTTTGTGCGGCCCAGCGAACATGAGGAGGAGCTGGGTGAGCGGGTTGATGACTAAGGCCTCTGTGCGCTCCTTCTACTCAGGAGATGAAGGGAGGGGGTTGACAGATAATTGGATGTGATCAGAGGTCATCCCCAATGCACTTTTAAAGCAAGTAAGCGAGGCTAAACAGAAGAAGGGGACTTACAAATTGCGTGAACTGTTTGTCGCTAATGCAGCGGTGAGCTCTCTGGAAGCGCTCGGGGTCCAGCACGCTGCGGTCTGTGTAGAGGTCACAAAAACTGATGGCTGCCAAGACCTTCACGGACGCCGATTCCTGAAGAGATGTATTTTCGCAATTACAATCCAAAAATACTACATTTATAGATGTAAATACTAGATTACTGGAATATATTTGTCAAAAACATAAATTAAAATAAGATGCAATACACATTGTATGATGCAGATAATCCATCTGTAAATATTTTGCTCTTCCATGATAATTTTACATTATTATTCCAATAAACAGAAGTGTTGGGGTGTTTACCATTAAAACATTTTATAGTCCTAAAACAATACTGAATCGAATCAATATGAATTAAGAGTTATTATACAAATTTTTCCTTTATAGACACTGGAAATATCATCCATCACCTTCAGTGTTCTCCACAGGCCTTTGCTGACATGATTATTATGCTTAAAATTAAATTAAGATTGAATATTTAAATGAAAATTTAGACATTCACAAAAAATAAAAAATGGCATTGATCAAACACAGTTAGTATTTCTAAGTATATCTACTGTCAGGTTCTGACATGGTCAAAAATGAGTTGTTAACAGTTTTTCTGGGATTATGGTAATGGGCTCCTACCCTGATATGCTGCAGGTACAAGGAAATGTCCCTGATAAAAGACTTGATGAGTCTCTCCTGCAGCCTGAACTTCTTCTCAGCCTCGTCAAATGCTTCATCTTTAATCTGGGAGAAAGACAGAAGACAAAGACAGAGGTCATTCATAACACTCAGATAGTCTTCCCTTAACCTTAAAATGAATTTCACTTAGGTTAAGAACTTACCTGGGGTGAAATTCCTGTGAGGTGCTTGAGGTGGCTGCTGACTCGGTTGGATTTTTTGATGATGGAGTGCATGCTCAGCTTAGAGATCTTGTCAATGAATGTGTCCTCGTCCCCTTTCCTGTACTTCACCACTGTGGACAGCAGAGGGAAAGCTTGAGACAGCAAAACCAGTCTTTATACTTAAAAACCTGACACTGAGAGAACTACATTTGAGCCACGATGTATGATGTAGGGTCACGCATTTTGTATACGTGACCCTATACAATTGCGATTGTGATAGAGTGCGAGGAGTTTTTACCCAGGTCCTTCCTGCGCTTGTATTCGTTGATGTTTACGTTGATCTCCTTGACGGCTTGCAGAGCCTGAGTCAGCTGGGGCTGGTCGTGGTGGCTCTCCGGCGTGGCCCCCAGCAGCTCCATCAGCAGCAGCGGGTAACGCATCACCCGCTGCACCGGCTTGATAAGGAAAGAGCCGAGGTTGATGTAATTTGTTTTACCCCTGGAAAAGAGTTGGAGACAGCAGACGGTGTTTGGTTGAAAGGAAAAATGAGAATATGTGAAGTATGAGAGACTCTCGCAGTCAGCGTTAGACAGTTACACCTAATGACTTATGCTGACAAGAGGTGTTTCATCCCATGTTCATGTAACACGTCTTTGTATCATGTGGATTATATGATCCAATGATATGCAACATCATCACATATGCTTATATTCTGATGATGACAAAATAGTTTTTGGGAGACACAGAAGAACAGGGAAGGCACAATATGTCACACAATATTGATTTGCTTAGTTTTAATGCAATCTAAATGACAAACAGCTCACACAGCTTATCCCCGAACCTGAGTGACTTAATTTAGGAACTAATTTAGAAACAATTCAGCTCCATAATTTGGTTGTTTAGAGCCAAAATGTGATTTGATGCTAGGAAGTCAATTCATTTAATCTAAAAAGAGAAATCTTTTCAAGGATAGCAAACTGGTGATTGATTTATGGCATCTTATTTGCCAGTTTAAGGAAAACCCATTTCCACTTCGGAACAGTAAATCATGTCCTATACACACATTTTACACTTCGTCAGTGGAGGAAAACAAGTGCAATTTCACATGTTTCTGCTGTTAGAAGTGGATTGATCAGATTTTCTCCAAAAAGCAGCTGCAAATCAGAAACATATCATAATCTACTCTTTACAAAGAGAACTTTCAGAAAATGAGAAAAGATCTAACATTGAGAAAAAATAATCTCATAATATTTTGAAAAGATATGTTTCCTCAAAGAAAATTGACACTTGTTGCTGTAAATTGCTGTTGCTGTTTTAGTCCAGAAGATGGCATTAATGTGTTTCCCAGGATCAACAGTTACTTTGCTTATCCATATAAGAGGGGAAAGGGAAGGGGCATGTACATGTTGAATATTTCTCTTCACAACAACAGTATACAATACACACATGCACATGCAGACACAAACAATGGAATATGGGTCCATCTCAATCCAGGGAAAGAAAATGAAATGGCCTGATAAAGACCAGCACAAATGTTTTTAGTCTTCCTCACTCAGCACACTTTCGTTTTAGCTCTCTCACACACACACACACACACACACACACACACACACACACACAGACACACACACACACACACACACACACACACACACACACACACACACACACACACTTCCAGGAGGGTTAGTGAGCAAAAAGCATGCGGTCAAGAGGATTCTCATGCTGGAAATAATGACGACGCTCATTGTGGAGACTTACCACTCTCGGTACATGGCCCTATTGAAGGGAAGAAGGGACAGAAAGATGACAAAAACAGGATTTATAAACCCATGACCTGATGATAACTTTCATGAAATCATAAATTTTGCAGTACTTAAAAAAAAACCTGTGTGTTTCCATGATCAACTAAATCCACAGAATTTCACTTGGACTTTGCAAAGTCAAAAAAATGGTCACGTCAACGGCACTCATGGTTGTTATGGTTTTGTTTTGTGAATTCTCTCTTAAACCTGGACCGATGCCCAGGGTGGCAGTAAAACGTCTAGTTTCTAGAAGGTGGCAGACACGACCTTTTCAAAGCTGAATAGGTTGCAACACATGCACACGCACTTTAGAAAAAGACTTTTATGGTCCTAATAAGGCTGCCAACTTAATGGTAAATTTAAAAAATGACTAGAAAAACTATTTCTAAAGAAAAATATGCAACTAAAAACAACAAGGGACTGTCAGTGTGCACACTTTGAGCTGTACATTGTCCTTTTGTGGATGCACATTTGTTCTTGGAACCACCGCCCTTTTTTTCTAAAGCTTCCGGTCTGGTAAACCTGTGTTTACCTTCGAACATGAATTGGTGACTACATTTTACAAAAATACAGCGGTGTTAACTCAAGTGTCTGAGTCACTGATGGTGAAACTAGACAGGTGAGACCGGGTAGGGGCACATTCTTTAACAGCTCCACATTACTGAGAGCTACAGAAACACTATGACGTGGAGGCACATACAGAGCAGGAGTACGGTTAAGGTATCTTTACAGAAAAATGGCAGATTTTAAGTGCAAACATGTTTCAGACTAAAAAACAGTATTTCTGTTTAAAAAAAAAAAAGCCCTCTCATAACTTGCCCACACAAAGTTCAAAGTCTGCTTAAAAAAAAAAAAAGATGAAAAAAATCTAGGAAACCTAGCAGTAGCCTCAAGCTCCATAACAACATGACTTTTTCAAAACATAAACTGGGATGACAGAAAATCAACATGCCTTAAACGGGAAAATTATTACACTCAAGCAAAACTTATTTAAACCAAAGTCTAAAGTGTCCTGACCCAGTTACATTTTGACAAGGTTTCATGTCACACATGTTGTAACAATACATTTCCTTTTGCTTTTCCACTCTACAAAACAACTCGTGATCAATGAGCCTTTTACAGTTAATGTTTCACGTAAACTTTGTATTAGTGGCAACTAACGCTTTGTTTTCATGCTTATACACACACACACGGACAGGCACGTTTTTGGTCACTCACATGCAAAAGATTTTTTCCAACACACAGGTCAAAGCTGAAATCTAGAGCTAAAACTAGTGAGTGAACCTTTTCAGACTTTTTTTTTTTCCTCCTCCTCTCCGTTACTCACCTCAGTCTCTCCAGACACTCCAAAACGTGGCGCTGGATGTTTTCGTCTTTTTCGTAACTCTCCAGCAGCGAGATGGCATCATCATGGTTCTGGCAGTAGATCTTGTACACTTCCTCCAGCTCGGCTTTGAAGTCCAGAAATACCTTTCCTAAGAGGACAGGGTACAGAAACATAAGGCGATGTGTTCATTTAAACAGGAAAGGACAAAGATAACATGTTTTACGAATAAAAAAAAAAAAATTACAACCAAACACACAAAAAAGTTGGGTAAATACAGACAGAAATCTGAATTGATTGGGGGCAATACCCATGTAACCGAAGAATTAAAAAAATAAAAACAACATATCTGTGATTATTGGTTAATTTTTCCACCTATTGAACACAATAAATCATCAAGTAATCAAACATTACTTCACATTATCATCCTTCACATTGCTTCTTCCAATGGTGGCTATTTTCGAAATGCGTCTTATTGAGCCAATAAAATTTAATCAAGCGACAGTTTATGGCTGAAACACGAAAAAGTACAAAATACTACATGCTGAGAGGAAGCTGTCCGATTGGTCAGTTGGTAAAACAATAACTTTATACGACATGCGTCTTTTGAAAACCGGCTCCTTACCAATAGAGTCCGTCTCCTGCAGTGTATCAAACAGGCGCTGTGACAAGTCGATCACAGAGTTGATGTTGCCAAAGAGCCCATCAAAGTCCACATTCTTAACCTTCAGGAAAAGCAGATGGGAGAAAGCTCGAACAATTATAAAAGTTCCTCCTATGTGCTATTAACTGATACACATACAGTCAAAAACCATGAGTGCATTTATACGCACATTAGTATGAAAGTAGTAATCGTTTTTTGGATCCTGCTTATGTTTCGTGCATGTAAAAAAACAGTTTTCTGTTAAGCCCCTTCTCCAGTTTTTGAGAAACATGGTTGTACTAGCTTGAGTACTTAGATAAAAATCTGTGTGTCTCATCATTCTCTCCCATGTTCCCAGGTGCCTCATCGATTCAAATTAGATGGTAGTCAGTAAACAAAAAATATGACGATTAAAAAGCAAAAGGTCTGACAGTGGTAATGCAGAGGAGAGGGTCAATTCAGCAAAGAGGCAAATGCAGCAAAGTCCACGCAGCCAGAAACTAAACTGAGGTTAGCCTTAACTGTTAAAGTAAATCGATCAGTACAGAAATGACAGATTTTCTTGATGTGGAGGAGTCAAACACATGCCTCCGCTGATGGAGACGATTAAAAAAAATGATCAGAATACCTGAATAACTGTTTTTCAAAAACCGGGTTTTTCTATGCCCCAGGTAAATGGCATATCCTAAATATGATCAAAACCAAGAATACTTGTGTGCATTTAAAGACACTCAGTTTGTTCTTTCCTTATTCAAACTTTCTGCCAATGTCTCTTTTCTCCTCTATTGTCTCTTTAAGACTCTCCACTGAAGGTGGATTTTGTATTTCACACGTCTCATGTCTACTACATCCCATAGTTTTAAATACATTTTTAAAAATATGATAAAATAAAACTGTTATGTTCTGTAGTGAAAGTGACACTGTCCCTTGCAATTTTTAGCACTTATTGAAAACAAACATGTAGAGCAAACATTTTCTAGTGTTTCAGACTTTCAGCTGCATAATGTTTACATGTTTCTACCTGCTTCTTCTGCAGTGGCTCGATGATTTCCTTGACACACATCTGCAGGTCTTTAATGTAATCCTTCTCCGTCTGCAGTAGCTCCTCGATGACCTTCGACCTCTTCTCCAGCATCCTCAGCTCTGGGTCCTCGGTGCCCGTGCCGGCAGTGGGGGTGGAGTCCGAGGTCGGGGTGGAGTCCAGGGGTTTGGGTTGGGACGACAGGAGCGTCATCTCTGGAAAGACAGGAAAGAAGACAGATTTGGCTTCATCTAAATTAAATGATAATGTTTTTGATCAGTGCTTGATCTTCCAGCTACTTCCTATTTATCAAGACCTATTAAACACCATTTTCAACTATAATGCATTGTAATATTTTTGATTAAACAGTATTTGAGACAAATGTATGGATTCCTCTCATGAATGTATTAATTTCTCCTCATTAATTGCCATGAAACTGGCATAAACACGAAGCTCGTAGCAAAAAAAGTGACAAAAAAGGGATTATTGTAAATCTAAAAAGGAAAAGAGCAAAGAGAAACCTTTCGCAGCCCTTGTCCCCATTCATTGTGACCAAACCTACTCCTGCCCACCCACCCAGTCGGCCCTTTACTCTTCGTCTTGTCTGACTAGCTTTTGATCAATGTCTCTGCTATCATTTGCAGAGGGCTGATCTCTGGGGGTCCCTGGGACTGGAGGGCGATTCTGGTTCACGCACTGCTGCTTTTTAAGAATGGACCCGAAACTGGAGTGGACTCGGGCTCTTTGTGTGTGGCACAATGGCCTGTGACAGCAACTACAGACATACAGGCTCTCGGGGACCCAGGCAGACATTAAGGAGGAGGCAGTTAGCGAGGGACTGAGGGAAGAGAGATAACAGTGCTCGAGAGTGATGACAGAGAAGCTGGACCTGTTTGTGCTGCACATAGATATTGTACATCTGTTGTGTGTATTTGTACATTTTCAACAGTGGTGGAATAAGAATTCAAATCCTTTACTTATGTATTTCTTTAAGTAGAAATACCCCAAAAATATAATCTGTTACGAGTAAAAAAAAAAAAAAAGTACAAAAGAATTAGCAGCAAAATGATATCAAAGCATCAAAAGTATTCAGTAAGTAGAATGAATCATTGCATATAGTAATTCTAATATTAATAATATATAAGCATGCATCATATTTCTAATATGATCATATATGTAACCGGTATGTAAAATCTTGGTCTACAAAGTAACTAGTACCTATAACTGTCACATAAATATACAGGATTAAAAAGTCCAATATTTCTCTCTGCAGAGTAGTGGTGCAGAACTGTTAAGTAGTATAAAATGGAAATACTCAAGAAGAGTACAAGTACTGTACTTAGTCACTTAGTACAGTACTTACTGTACTTAGTAAATGTACTTAGTTACTTTCCACCACTGCTGACTATTTTAACATATTTCCATGTGTATCACCTTATCTGCTACTGAATCTTTAATCTCAATGAGCACAACAGGATCTCGGGTTATTTGTGACGTTGACAGCTACTGTACAGTCGCAGCAGAAAACACCTGTACCTACAATACTAGAACTGCTGACAATGTGTTACTGTTTTTAGTTTAAAAATATTCAGAGTTTCATATTTTGAGGAGACACCACAAATAAGTCTGTGCAGGGGAAACACTGCTGTGTATATTTTCAGCAGGGGGATCTTTAATATCTCGGAAGGGGAAGATTCAGCATGAGCTGCGTAGCGTCGATGGATGAGGGTGGCGTCACCACTGAACAGATGCTGTCAGAGGCTAATGAAGTTAACTCTGCTTACCCTCATGTTACCCCATGCAGGAACTTGCGAGCACAACCAGAGTGCTACAAAGTTAAAGTTTTGCTGTTCAAATCCCACAAAAGGCAGTGATTCCCCAAGTGTTACCGCTGACAATTTGAAACACCTTTTTTTTAAAGGTAATATTGAATAAGAATCAAAGTTAAGACCTTGCAAAACTTAACTGCAAATATTTTCAATTTTTCAGACAAAAATTTTCAAAATGCATGTTACATTTTGTGAACACAAGTGTGTGTGTGTGTCTGATCCTTGGCCACCTGCCTTTTCTCCCCTTCCCACCATGACCTCTCTCTATCTCTCTCTCTCTTCACGTGACTTGGCTAAAGCTCAACTCAAAGGAGCTTTTCTCATCGCTTGTAGCGTGTCTCCCTGCAGCATCCGTCACTGCTGCTCTGCCAACTCCCAACACAAAATAGTTCACTAATGGTTCCAAAAAGTCAGACAGCAAAACAATACAAAGGGAGACAGAAAACAAAGGACTCAGGATTTAATTGGAATCAATCGGCTCATTCCCACGTTTCATCCTCTACAAACATGCACACAACCTCATCATATGCTCCACTTCACATGGTTAAATACGCGGCCATTTCCATCATAGCCAACCTGTGAAACTGCATGACCACATTTTGACCCACTTCTGTGGGATTCCACTTTTCTTTGTTCTGTGAAGTATTATTAAGAGGGTACAGGCATTGCACACTTGTTTGCACAGCTGCGCAGACACACACACAATCACGCACACAAAACAGTACAATTCACTTCATTCATTTACAAATTCATGTAAAGCAAAACTGCCATTTGTTAGTAAGTGATTGAGAAGTCATTCCAAAATATTTTATATCTAACTACTGAATTTGAAAAATCACAGACGCCCATAAAGTTAGGTGTCCCTCTGAAGTGACTAATAGAGGACCCGATGTGCCAAGTAATTATACTAAAAAAAACATTGACAGCCTCTGTCATTCTAAATTAAACTAATTTATAACATTTTCTGGAAAAAAAAAAAAGACTGTTCTCATAGTGTCACCTCAGCATAAAACCATTCAGCCGGTTTTTTGAAGGAGATGAGGGAGAAAATCGGTGTTTAAATAGATCTGGATGTGTATGTTGTGTGTGTCGGCTCGTACTGCGCACAGTAAGCTTTGGGTGTATACAGTATACTCAGATACTCGCATAAAGAATTAGAGCGACGTGGAAAAAATTGGCTATTGTACGAGGGGAAAGAGGGGCCGTGACTCTGCAGGGGGCCATGGATGTCTGTACAGAAATCTGGCAGGATGAGGGATAGTAAATGAGTTACATTCAAACGCTGACCTGGTTCCACATATTAGAGAGTTTGGAAAACAAAACAAAGAGACTGCCTATGTGATCTCTTGAAATATACAGGGTTACGGAGTATATGGGGTTAATGAAGACAGAGGAACTGTACTCCTTTGATTAGCTCCCTTCACTCAGGGTCTTTTCTCCCTCTCCTCCCGTAATATGGACAGGAATCGAAAATGCATTTTATTAATTCTGATTCCTTTACTGATTGATTGTCATCTGATGCCTTATCCACTTTGTTCTGACAAGTCCTAGAGAATTATTTTGGTTTTATTGCCCTCTGTGGAGCAAAAACTGAGCTGCCTTATTTAAGAGAAAGAACCACAGCATATACAAGAAATTTAACACAAATTTAAATAGCAGAAACACTTAAAGAAAGACAACTTTGACCAAATTTGTGACAAGAAAAATATTCTGTCAAGGCTTCCTTTGAGGCTCTGGTGTTAGCACATGTCCTTGCACGAGGAAATGCAGAAAACCCACCATAACTACAGCATTTCTCCAATTTATACATGTATGGTCAACAAGCTGTTGAAGCAACATGGTAGAACGTTTAATTCACAATGGTCAAAGATATTCAGACACTGAATATATCCTCTCTTTTTCCCCTATTCAAGTCTCATTTGAACAAACTCCCAGCTTTAAGTCACCAAAATGCACGGGCTTCAACAGGTGGAATTAATACTACAGAGTAGAGCTGGGGCCTGTTTCCAAAAAAAGCAGAGTCAGAGAGTCTGAGTCTTCTGGATATCTTTGCAGCGCAAAACCGTTTTTTTTTTTTTTTTACACCAGACCATGTTCCAGATTCAGAAAAGTTTGGATTTACTCAGTAAAGTTATCCAGAAAATGCAGCAAACCTGCTTATTGGAACAGGCGCCCAAACACTTAACAGGAATCAGACAATTTATTAATGTTTTCAACCAGCTCTTGGGACCAGCTCTTTATTCTCATACCTGCACCTCATGAATAATGTTTAACACTAAGCCCATACTGAAAAATACAGAGCGGACTGGTTACCTGGGTTTGTGGATTTAATGGAAAAATAAAATGACGTGAGTCGTCTCTCGCAACACCACGCCTTCTGTCTTCAGACACCCAGTATGACTACAGTCAAAGTCACAGCTGATATATTAGCACAGCTCATCAAAGGTTTAACAGAAACACAGTAGTGGATATCAGGTTGAGGTTTCAGAAAGATTAGCGAGATTGTCTCTTATCAACCTTCCTTAAATTTCAGCTGAAAAAATACAAAACAAACAGATTCACTGATGCTATTCCCACCAGTGCACTTTTTTTCTTTTTTTGAACTGTGTCGTACATTGACAAAAAGGAGAGTAAAGGGGTGAAAGGAGAAGATGAGGAGGCATCACCCACCTGCCTGCTTGCAACTTTCTTCAAACCACTTCAAAAACAAGCACGTCCCCCCACAAGGTGATGCAAACAACACCACCCATTCTAAGAAAGTCCATTGTCAGTCTGAAGTCCAGCTCCTGAGCCTTGTAGAGGGCTGCATGTCCTGCTGCAAAAACTCCATTCCAGAGCTCCAATTACCATGAGAATGGATGGGAACCCACCATGATTACACACACAAACACACACACACACACCAGGGAGGATGACCACTCTGGCAGACATTAAAACATGGAGCTGGACTCTGCTCCCTGCTTACACAGAGCAGGTGCCCTGCTTCAACATGCGGTGTCCCAACTCCATACTATACACTAACCCTAATAGTATACTCTGTTAGTAGGAAGTATACAAAATATCCACATACTTTGCCATTTATACGAACAGGAAATGATACAGGTGACATCGGTTGTGAGTCAAACTGCAACTTTGGAAAGCTATCTAATTAAGCTTCACAAGGAGACAACAAAATGTTTTTCCTAAGATTTAATCATTTTTGTTTTGTTTTTTTACTTCATTTTTGGAGCTGTTTCACCACCACCCACAATTTATTCATTTTTTTCCAGCTGTGATCAGCTCCTTCATTTCCTTTGTGCATTATATTGTGGGAGAATAGTGTGAATCGGCAGCACACTCAAAAATCATCCGTATTTATCTACATACTGTTTGATTTGAGTATACTTTGGTTTGTCACTTTTCTAGTGTGAACACACTTCTTACTAAAGACCTGCTTAGAATCGGTATGTAGTACGGAACTGGGACAGTTTACCCGATACGAGCTGCGGTACACGTGCTGTGCTGGCCTATATCTTAAAGTTAAATTGTCGTATTTGTCACGACAAAAGTCTTTCCCAAAGTACTGCAGTTATTTATGTCTCCTGAATACACGTTGATTTCTGTCCTTTATGTTAATGCCTTAAGTGTCATAGGATAAGTGGGGTTAGGATAAGTAGGATAGGTCCAGTCCAGTCAGGTCCAGTTCTTTGATGGGTCTGTTTCATGTTTCACAATCTACTGACACCTGACCAGGCTCCTCCTCTGACAGCCTGAAATCTATCAAAATTGTGATGCTTGGATTGAACATTTACCCCCCAATCCTCCCATGTTGGCGTGCATTTAAGGATATTTTCAACAATATGTAACCAATATGTGTATATATAATCTACAAAACCATCCAAATAATCTCAAGAACATTATTTATTTTTATGTCTTTATAAGATCATCTGAGGACCTGTTACTTCGTTGCACAGCAGTTTACTGAATTCACCTTCTACAGTCGACGTGCTACACAAATAGCCATTCAAAGTCAAAAGTTTGCCCCGCACGGAGCGCTCTAAGGTCAGACACAATCAGCGCTGTGTGTTTTTTGCTCCAAAGTTCACAGCAGAATGCACAGTCGCCAGGGCAACAAGAATGGCAGGGGCCCTCCTCATATCAAGCCAAGTTCTGGAGAGCTGGGAGCGGCTTTGCTGAAGCGATCACATGGGCAACTCTGCATGTGAGTGCATACGTGTGTGTGTGTGTGTGTGTGTGTGTGTGTGTGTGTGTGTGTGTGTGTGTGTGTGTGTGTGCTCAGCTGGGACATGAAGCTGCTTGAGAATAAGTCCAAACAGGCTGATAAACGTCTACCACCCTGCGAAGAGCTGGATGTGACTGGAAGGGTTAAGGACAAGAAAAACAATCCATGGCGCTGCTAACTGGCATCAGAAAACAATGTCAGCAAAGGCAGTGTAAATATTATCAAGACTCTTAAAAGGAGCTCAAAGTGTGGGACTTTCACACAATAACTTTCCGTTTTAGGGAAAAAGGCAGCACTACTGTTGCTGTAAGCTTTAACTCCAAATACTGTACATGTCTCTGCAGAAACAACAAATAAAATCTTACATTTTTGAGGATCTTTTTGAATCATCCAATCGACTATGCACACAAAAGATTATTTTTGGTTACATCCCTGTTCTTTTGTTCAGTTTTGTACCACCAACTGTTGTACCGCGTAGAACGTCACTTAAAAGATGGTCATAGGGGAGTTTATTCAGTGACATACCTTCCTGTTTATCTCTTTTAGGGTCAAATGTCAAAAGGTCACATTCCTGCCCCTGGCAAAATCTCACACCATCCTCTATGTACCATTGTTGGGTATTTCTGGTAATTACAGCCACCATTCAAACCACGCAATTCATTATAAAAGCATGTCACACACTGATAAATGTAGAATTTAGATTGCGATTTTAATCCTGTGTTTAGTGTCCACAATCTGTTGCAAAGACATGTTTCAGACCCTTGTTTCAAGGGGGACAAGGCTACAATCTAATTAACAAGCTGAATAAATAAGTTGCTATAATGTTGAATGGCAAACAAGACGAAACCATGCGATCTCTGGCTTCCTTGGAATTTCTCATTTTGTCTCATTTCTATAATGAACAATGTTCAATTACTTCAAGAGACCATCGATTTTGCATATGTGCAGAGAGAGCTTAGGAGGAACCAAAACCCATTCAGGAGCCTATTCAACCAAAAAAGCTCTACTGTCTTCAAGCTAATGGAAAAGAAGACAGCAGTGAGTCTATTGGATCTCACAGGTGCTTCAGTGATACACAGTGGTGCAACAGTATAGTAAAAGAAACCATTTAAATATTTTTAAGTGATCATAGAACCAAATACTAAGGAAAATGGTCAATTAAATTGCATTTTCTCTGTTTGTTTATGGCCATTTTCTGTACAGTATAAACTATAACCTTTAGTTTCTCGGTGTGGGAAAATTTTGTTCCTTCAGTACAACCTGTGTGTGAAAACTTCTGAGATTCTGAGATGACTAAACATTCAGGATTATCTGTTGCTAATTGCCGGACAAGTAGAGACAAAGATCTACCTTGAGGCCTTATGAGTTTTTCCCACAACTAAATAAGAGAGTTACGCTGAGTTATACCGGTATTTGCATTGCAACACAAAAATGGCTGGGAGACAAAGTGATTTCTTTATATTCCTCAAAATCCAACCTGACATTTAATGTATTATTGCAGGAAAAGACAGAGGTGAACTTCTTAATGTAGACACCCCCTAACATATGGGATGGGATACATAAACTGATACCGGAAATACAACAAGTGCATCTAAGAGAAATACTGCTTTGATGTTGCTATACTGAGGCTCTGTTCATAATGCCACTGTTTGACACTGATGCCCTTATTTACTAACAAGATTGAGTCCTTTTTTTTTTTATTCTTAAACCACATTTTACCACAGAGGACAGGAAAATAATCACTGTATGTTTGAACATGTAAATAAATTAGTCGCCTAAGCTAATGTCATTATGACCAAGATCAACATCTGTAACCACTGTGACAATTTGTACACACCAAATATAACATTTTTCACTTCTGCTGTCATGTTGTATTAGCCTTTACCAAAAATTAACATTCAAACAAGTTAATTTGTTTAAGTTTTTATATCAGACTGTGATACACCAACATCGGACATTTGTCAAAGACAAATACTTACTGACAAAAGTGCTTAGTGTGGAGAGGAGTATGTGGAACACAAAACTGGGG